>NC_060169.1:37332900-37334368 GCF_021292245.1 Micropterus dolomieu | reverse complement strand
AGGTCTTGGTGAATTTTGTCTCTAATAGCTAGAATTTTATCATTAAAGAAGCTCATGAAGTCGTAACTACTGAGAGCTATGGGAATACTTGGCTCAATAGAGCTGTGACTCTCTGTCAGCCTGGCTACAGTGCTGAAAAGAAACCTGGGGTTGTTCCTATTTTCCTCTATTAATGATGAGTAGTACGCTGCTCTGGCATTATGGAGGGCCTTCCTATAAGTTTTAAGACTATCTTGCCAAATTAAACGAGAATTTTCCAGTTTGGTGGAACGCCAATTCCTCTCAAGTTTCTGCGATATTTGCTTTAATTTGCGAGTTTCAGTATTATACCATGGAGCTAACCGTCTTTGTTTTAGTATTTTCTTTTTTAGAGGGGCTACAGAGTCGAGTGTCATTCGCAGCGAGCCTGCAGCACTATCAACAAGATGATCGATTTGGGAGGGACTGAAATTAGCATAGGAGTATAAACTGGGGATGATGGGGACAGGTCAGAATCAGAATGTCCATCACTTTTTGAAAGCTTTTGTTAAAAATGCTGAAAAACAGCTTGCAACAATAAATGTTGAAAAACACATGAAACAATGTACAATAAGAACACATGCAATGCAACTGAAATATAGAAGA
Source organism: Micropterus dolomieu (assembly GCF_021292245.1). Lineage (NCBI taxonomy): Eukaryota > Metazoa > Chordata > Actinopteri > Centrarchiformes > Centrarchidae > Micropterus > Micropterus dolomieu. Next base: position 37,333,744 of record NC_060169.1, on the reverse strand, counting down.
AAGAAATGCATTGTCCAAAAGCTGATTACTGAATTTTATTCCATTTTATTTTTATATTTTGAATTGCCACCTTAATTTAGTTTTCCTTCATATAAATAAAGATATTTCCACCATTAATTGCTGCAGAAAACGTGTTCAGAATGCAGGTGCAAGTGTTTAATGCTCAAAGTCGTCAAACCCCTAATCTGAGCCCTTATGTCTTCACCACTTTAAATCACCAAACTTTTTAAATGTTGAAGTTGTTGTTCTGCATGAATGCTTAACAAATCAGAGACTAACTACCATGTAGAGCATTTCTCTTGCACAATAATTTAATGAATGTCAAGCAGGCAGACTATCCAAATAAAGTGTGACCTGTAAATATATATATATATAACACTTTAGTAAATATTATAACATTATATACAAAGTAGCTTCCCCTTGAGGATGTGGATAGTGCGGGATAACCTTGCATAATAAAATGATTAAATCACTTTCAGCTTCCTGGTATTGTGCATGCTGGCTCACTGCCACACTGCCATGTCTTACTCAGACAGACTATCCAGATTATCAGACAGACTTTAATTGTCTCCATAAAGGTTAATCAGGGAAATAACAGAGGGAAATCTGTTTTAATAGATGAAAAAAGTAGAGCCCGACCGATTTGGGTTTTTGGGGGCCGATGCCGATATTAAGTGAAAAAGAGCCGATTTATGAGCCGATATTTTGATTTTAAGAATGATTTGGATAGTAGACCCCTTTACTGTATAAACTACACTTAGAACAGGCCGATATTGAAAGCTGGTATGTATGTGGGCTATAAAACTGTTTCCTAAATGGATTATGTTAATAAAATCGATTACAG
>NC_060169.1:37331256-37332800 GCF_021292245.1 Micropterus dolomieu | reverse complement strand
AGTGTTCCCTTTATTTTTTTGAGCAGTGTATATATATTAGGGCTGACCCTGAATAGTCGAAGATTTAAAGCTTCGATGGGCAGAACCTGATTCGGCTGTCAATCTCACAGTCGAAGCTTTGCAGTGAAAAAAGGATCATGCCATTTTGGCAATATGGGGGTGCTCAACGTCTGATTTTACAAAGAACTTTTTCTCCCTATAAGTTAATATACAACCTATTGCAACATACATTTCAACGTTTAATGCTGTAAATAAATATGTAAAAAGGATATAACTTTCAATAAATGTTGCGTGAATAAATCCAAAATTGTAACCCTAACCCTGGGTCATCATGTGTAAGCGTAGCGTGTATGTGTGCAGTGGCAGACGAGGAACACTTGCTGAAGAGACAGAGCCCCAGCTTCACTGGTGTTGTTCCGAGTTGCCCGAACCTCGCGGGACTTTCGGATAATTTATCACTGTTGATGAACCACATTAAGAATATTTAACTTTTATTTATATATATATATATATATATATATATATACACACACACAAACACATACATACACACACAAACACATACATACATACATACACGCACAGTATAAAATGTCTGTGTATATGTATATCTGTTCAATCACCTGAGCTGAAAGAGCACTGTTGTCCCATTTGCGAACTCCTTTTACAGCATTAATTTGCCAAGTACCAACTCCCAATGACACAACTTTGAACGTGGCCTACTCTGTGTTGAGACAGGCCTAGTGAATCCATGCCACCCTGCATTTAAAAAGGGATCTTGTCTTTTCTCTGTCAGAGGCGTGCGACCTCTGACATGTATAGCAATTGTAAGTCGCTTTGGTTAAAAGCGTCAGCTAAATGAATAAATGTAAATGTATGAATTTAAAAATGTGCGCAGTGAGGGAGAAAGTGCTGCTATAGATTTGTACAGTTGGAGTAGTTATTTCAGGCATCAGTTGTGTAAAGATGGGGTTAGGTGGATGTTCAGATGTACATGAAACTCTCCCAGTTCAATCATCAGTACAAAAGATGAGAAACTCATCTGGCTCTTTGATGAAAAGTCAGAAGGTGCAAGGCACATACCTAAAAATATAAAACTAGAACTCCCAAGGAGAATTTCAGTAAGAATCGTCCACTCACAGAGCTTTAGAATCTGTGGTGTTAACCTCTAACTGTTAGCAGACACTAAAGAAAACTAATAAAACAGTCTGCAGTTTGGATCAGTTTCACACCACAGATTTTCACTTTCAGATTCTGGATCAGATCAGCACTGTCACCAATAGGGGCGGCTGTGGCTCAGGAGGGTAGAGGGGGTTGCCCGTTAATCGGAAGGTCAATTCAATCCCTGGCTCCTCCAGGCTGCATGTTGAAGTGTCCTTGGGCAAGATACTGAACCCCGAATTGCCCCTGGTGGCTGTTCGCCAGTGTATGAATGTGTGTGAATGCAGATGTAGTGTAAAAGTGCTTTGAATGGTCGAAAAGACTAGAAAGGCGCTATAAAAATACAGTATAGTGCACAATATCTGCGGTGCAGTGTTTTGTTC
>NC_060169.1:37319749-37331156 GCF_021292245.1 Micropterus dolomieu | reverse complement strand
AGCAACAACGGCAGAGGAAAACACAGCTGGAAGCTTTTCATACCGCTTATCTGTCTTTACATTCTGAGGAATGTTGAAACGTTTTAACTTAAAAAAGAGAAAGCTGTGTGGATCGCTGGCGTGTGTCGCATTGAACATTACGTCGCGGCAGTTATGTGTGGCGTCACTATGACGACAAGCTACGTACTATCTCTGGGTACTGTCTGCAATGGAAAACGGAGCAGGGCCGAGTAGAGTCGAGTCTATGGATTTGCGCTATGGTAGCATTTTTCGGCAAGGCAGCATAGATCGTCAGAACACCGGCAGCAGTTCAACGTTTAGTCCTGATGGTAAGATGTGGAACAATGATGTTGTGGACTTGAGAGTAACTTATACCATCTGCTAGGTTACGGTCGCACTCTGAAGCGGCTTTGATTTGGATCACACTACCTTGTTTCTTACGATCCGCCCTTCTCTGCTTCTGATTGGCTAGTAGTCCTTACCTGGGAACTTCCATGTGCAACTCCCAACAAAGATTTTGTACAAGATGCATCACTCTGTACGGAGCGTAAAACAGACAGGGTGAAAAGAGGAGCTGCAGCAATGTGCAGTATGAGGAAAAATATGGTGTTGAAAATTAAACCATGTAAACCTCTTCTGGTACAACCCCTAATTAAGATTTTGAACCTGAAAATGAGCATAATACCACCTCTTTAAACTATTTATAAGAAATCCCTATGAGCAAAAACCTCAGATTTCCTCCTGTTCTGAACCTCTGTTTTGAACTGCTTTTTCTACCATTGGCTACATAATACCGAGCCAAATGGAGCTGGTGTTCCATATATGGTCATGTGCTCCCACACAAATGGCACAGCGATGCTCAGTCTGCCTGTTCCCCCCAGCAACACCAGCAGCCTGTAACATGCTTCAGGTCTTGGCCAATCAGAAAACAAGGGGCTTTGAGAGGGGGGGCCTTAAAGAGACAGGAGCATCTATAGCTTGTTTCAGACAGAGGCTGAAATGAAGACCTAAATGAAGAATCAGTATAAGAAAAAAATTTGAATCCTGCAAAGCTGCCTACAATATAGGACTGGAAAAGCAGTGTCTCCTTTAAGAAAATAGATAAAATAACTTCTCAGAGTTTACTTGAATGCTTTAGTTTTTCTATAAACACACAGCACACAAGGATGGCCAACATGATCCATCCCAAAACTCTATAACTCTAATAATTGGTAGAGCTAGTAACAAACAATAGTGACTTTTATCGTATAACCTAAATAACATGTTTAAGAAGTTTAATTTTAATTTCCTTTTCCACAGGTGTCTCAGATGGCAGCAAACACCCCAAAGCAATAAGATGCTGAGGTCTTCAGTGTCCAGTGAAAATCCATCAGAACTGCTGAACAGAGCTGAAATATTGTTTGGTGGTTGTGTACACTTTTCAGTAACGTCAATACGTTTGTACTGTTCTTGCAAGCACAGCCAATCATTTTCTGGGACCCTACATAACCTTTGTCCTTCCACCTTCAACATTTGTGACCTCTGATTACATGCCATCATTCCCAGAAGTTGCAAAGAAGCATGGGATCATTTTAAGTATTTCCTCATGTGAAATGCAGTAATGAAGTAATTTGTGGCAAAATATGCTACATATTTAATCACAGTGTAAGTAGCGGCTGTTCCACCACTTTGAACCTTGCACGTGTCGTGATCAATACCAGCTGGAATCAATATATTTGGTAGCTCTTCTGGAAGCCTCACCTTGAAAAATAAAGCCACTGCTGGGGTTTTCAAAGTTGTCGCCTTATTTATCCTGTGTGTGATAGTGATGTATTTAGATATTTTATCTTTAACAAAAAGATCTTCAAACAATACAATGTTTAATATGCTGCAGTACAACCACAGAATTGTATTTCAAATAAATATTGTGCATGGTATATATATATATCAGTTTCTACATTTGTTACTGAAACATGAGTGCCTGTCAAAACCATGGTTGTATATCTTACCACAGATTTTCAATCATTTATCTGAAGCAACAGGTTTACCCTAATACATCCAAAGTCTGGGACAGGTAATTGGATTACACAGGCTTGCAGTTTTAATGTTATTATATGTTGAGACGCTGTATGGAGAGGGTTGGGTGAGGTAGGTTGGCTGGCTGGCTGGAAATAAAGTGATTCCAAAAGATGTATTTAATCAGATTTAGCGTGTTGTTGCTTCACATGGAAAGTTAATGTCAAAATAAAGTATTCTGGGTGAAAGATATATTGAAAGCACCAAACAGTCTAGAGAGAAAGTAAAAAGTGACAGAGCATAATGACTTAGTTATTAACATGTTTCATCCTTGTTATTGCTTTTTCCTTCCTCTTATAAAGAAATCCTCATAGCTTACTAATAAATCAAATAGATGGCATGAATCCAAATGTTGGCTTACACAGTTTCAGTATGTCATCAATTTTATTTAACATGAGTTGGCTATTTTTATTTTTTATCATCCCAAATGTTTGTTTCTTTTTCTGTGAAAATGGGCTTCCAGCACTGCTAGGAGAGCTGGATGACTGGCCTGTCCAGTTCTGGGCTCCTGAAGCGACCCCGCTGTTTAGGCCTACCTAATGGGAGTTGCTTTCAACTTGTTCCTTCTAAAAGGATATTTATTACTACACTATAATTCTTTTCTTCACAGCCTTGCTGTTGCAGCCGCCCACTTTGTTGACTGTAGCATTTAAACTTCCTCTCGCCTGCTGTAGGTGGAGTTGGTGCTTTTAAAGTCAGTGTAAAGTGATTCTTGAGGACGGGACAGGAGGGGAGGGAGGAGCAGCAGAGAAGCGACTTCCTAAAAACACATTCCCCTGCCTTCTGCCTGAGCCGTGTTGTGCTGTTTTAGTCTTTGTAGCCTACTTCTGAGCTGAGCGATTAAATTCGGCCTCTCGTTTCCTACCGGACCTGCTACTTTCACTTTCACAGCTGAGGAGCTGGTAAGTTTCGGGACAACTTGTTAAGAGTTTCTGGATGGAAACGGACAATCTGCTAACCAGGAGTGTGAACGGAGCCTCCGGGGATTACGGCTCCTCGTCGGGCACGGAGCACGGAGGGGCCCCGGGCAGCAGACGGATGTCGTACTCCGTCGCAGGGTGCAGTTTCAAGGGGGCCGCAGGTGAGTGGGCTGGATTATAATAGGCTACAGTCTGACATCATGAGAGAAATGTGTAGGGACAGGTCGGATGACTGTGACTTTTGTTCTTCTGTACAAAAGCCAGAAGTGGAATAAATATTAAAATACCAACACTGCCCTCCATTACAAGCAAAAGTCCTAGATCAAATCATTCTTGGTCCTGTATCCTGTTATCTTCAACATCACAAGTTAAACAGATCTGTATCAGGCCTGTGCATCATGTAAACATACAGGACAAACCTAAACAAAGACTATAAGACAGGGCCTCAAGTTAAGATGTTGATACAGGACCTGTTAATTAACACTGTAATTCATTGGGACATAGTCACGAATGTTGTGATGTGTGATGTTCAAATAATCAAATTACCACAAACCATCACATTACTACCAGCATAAAGCTTTTAGGGCCCCTGAGAGTCAGAGTTAGTCTTCTGCTTTTCCCACTTGGAAACCCAGTCTTGCTTGTACCATTGTCTGTGTTCTGGTTTATATTGGATTGTTATTTCTGATGCATTCATGTGTAAGAAGCATTTTGTTGTTGAACTAAAACTATTTTCATTCTATGTAAATGTGTTGATTATTGTTTGATTATTGAATTAATAGTTTAGTCTGTAAAATGTTAAAAAAATAACATAGATAAAATATGGAAGGTGATGTTTTTTAATATCCTGGTTTGTCTGACTAACATGTCTTTTGAGTTGAGAACCACAGAATGACATCTTTGTAATAAATCACTTATCAACGCTGTTGTTGTTGTAAACTAGCTAATTGTTTCAGTTGTGATATATAGCCTGTATTCAGTAAACACTCACACCTCTCATGGGAAAGTTGAGTTACTTTATGAGCTACACACTGGAAGGTGATTTGGCCTCCTCCCTGTGATGCATGGCATATCAGATGTCCAAACAGTGCAGCTGATTGTAAGGTCAGAGCAAAATCATGTTGGTGTTAAAGTATTTGCTCTAATTTTCTTAGCATTTCTTCAGCTCTGTCAGGTAGCTGAAATATTATTTGTTTGTGTAGAACAGGCGGTAAGAAAATTACAATTATTCTATGAGAAAAGCAGATAATATTATTTTAATTACAACATATATTTCCTATTGCTTTGATCAGTTTCATTCCACGTATTATGATGCACAAACAGTATAGGCTACTGTTCTGAAGTGAACAGAGTATCCCTCTTTATTATGCTCTTTAAAGCTAATAGAATTTAAGCAGCAGTGATGTGTCCTGTGACTTGGGGCATTGAAATGAAAGGTTTCATTGTCATTCTCTGACAACTAACTCCATTTTATGTATATATGGAGAATACATGCACAAAGCACAAAGACTAGAAGTAAGGGGAAACTGTTAGTATAGCTCCATCAAAAGTGAAAAACTTAACAACTACAAGGCCATTTGGGATATTTGAACCTTTTAATTCGCAATCTAGACAAATACATCCTGAGTCACCTGGGTTTGACGATGTGTAAATCTGGTAACCTCTTCATGAGGACAGGCTGGTGATAGGCTGCTGTTATCATTGATTCACAGTATGGAAAGTGTATGCTTTCTTCCAATAGCTGATAATAACAATAGTTGATCATTAATGAGTATTGAGTAGCACTGCCACTGCCACTAAAGTGTAATAGGAGTTTATAATTACAGAAATTCTACTCATGTGCTAATTCTTGGTACTTTATTTAAAGTGCTGCCGGTATATATGAATGTACAGCATACAACTTATAACTCTGTCTTACTGTGACGTAACCTAACATTGTAGGCTGCTGACAATTTCAGTCATAGACCATAAAAAATGCTTTCACTTAATTTTATGTTTTTAATCAGGCCTAAAAGGCCAAACCACTGTGGCAGACAGCTCAGAAGTTTATGTCTTTTTTAAATGTTTAACAATTTCTATGTTTTAACTATATGACACGTTTAATATGGTCTAATGTCTGAATTCATGCCCATAGCCCTTTTATGTAAAAATCACTAAAGGAATCTTCCTAGGTAGACCTAGTAACGTTTCTGACTCTGCATAAATCAATCTGAATTGAATGTTGTAAAATTACTGTAAAGACTGCTGCACAACATCTTGATATAGAGAGATATTAAATGCACACATTGCTCTGTCTTATTAAGATTGTTTTAATTATCATCAGAAAGCACAAAGACTGTCAATAAGTTTGATTGACCAGGAAACACAATTTATATAAATGAGATTCTTCTCTTTTCAGATCAGTCTATAAATGTATTTTTTTTCTCCTCGAGGTGCAGAGCAAAAAACAATGTTGTACAATGACAATAATAATCAGACGAGCACTTCCTCTGTAGATTTTCAGTTTTTATCCATACAACTGCTTGGATGAATAAATGATTAATTAAAGCAAAATGCTTTACATACAGCATGTGGGCAAATAGGAATGAATGTAGATCCCCACCTTGACATTTACTGCTTGAGTTCTATAACAAATGATACTGATGAAAGTCTGTTAAACCACAAACCTGTGAGAGAACTGAGACCCCCGCTCTTCACTTTTATTAAAGATACCGCTGTGTTTAAGCGGTGAAGTCGCTTCCTTTCACACACCAGGTGCCAAATATCGTGCAAGCATTGTAGCTCTTTCCTGGCATGTCTGAATAAAGCCTTTAAAGAAAATTTACGTTATAGATTGATAATTGGCAAAAAGCCATTATTTGAACAGATAAGTGAATCCAGCAGTGTTAATTATGCTCCATGAATCAGAAGAATCAGAATCAGAAGGAGCTTTATTGCCAAGTAGTGTTTTACACATACGAAGAGTTTGCTGTGGTGATAAGTTGCTACACGTAGACAAACATACAGTCAACATAAATAAATGTAGAAATATATAAATATGGAATTGAAGAACGTTGCAGATATATACATGTGCATTATTCTGGGTCTGTGCCGTGCAGAAGTCACGCAACGGAATAGAATATAGTGTACATATAAATATAAACCGACAACATAAAAATTAACAACAAGAAAGATCAACAATCAACAACAAATATGCGCAACATGCCAGGTCTGTGCACGACACGAGATGAAACAGTATTTACATGTGCAGAGACAGAAGTGATGGAAGATTGCAGCCAGTCACCTTCTCTGCAGAGCGAATGATGCGCTGCAGCCTGCCCTTGTCCCTGGCAGTGGCAGCAGTGTAACAGATGGTGATGGAGGAGGTGAGGATGGACTCAATGATGGCGGTGTAGAAGTGCACCATCATTGTCTTTGGCAGGCTGAACTTCTTCAGCTGCCGAAGGAAGTACATCCTCTGCTGGGCCTTCTTGGTGAGGGAGGTGATGTTCAGCTCCCACTTGAGGTCGTAGGAGATGAATCTGAATCTCTTTAGCTATTTCTGTCATATCGGCAGTCATATCCCATATTTACATACAACAAAATGTGAATCAATCATATTGATATTGTTTATTATATGGATAGTTCATGTCAGTGTTGTTGGTCAGACTAGAGGATTTCTCTGACAGTGTCTCTCGGGGGAGATTGTTTCATTATTGCTGCTACAAAGTGTGAGAAGTGCAGCGCACACTTGTTTGTCTCTGTGGTGTGTGTTGGCTAGGTGTGTTTCAGGAGTGTTGCAGCCGTTTAAAGTGTTGCCCTGTCAGTGGCAACCACCACAACGACTATGACCCATCCTGCTGTGGCGCGTCGAGTCAGCAGCACCAAATGTGTGTGTGTGTGTGAGGGTGCGGGTGTGTGTGGCCACAACTGAGTCATCATAAACTGTCTATAACTTTTCCATTCAGCAGTTACATAGTCAGTGAACATGATCACCAGTTAGCATGTGGTACAAGGCTTTGCTGTGTGATAGCCTCTATCTCTGATACCTTCTACTCTACTTACTGTTATATATATATAAAATAAATTCTCTTTTCTTAACATAAATCAACATAAATCATAAGGAAAAGCATCCAACATCCATCTTTGACAAGGTGGAACTAGTAAATATCAGGAATTTTATGAGAAAAATTACTCAAACAATTGATTATCAAAATGGTTGCCAATTAATTTTCTGCTGCACTTAGCAATTGAATGACTTATTTATGCAGCTCCACAAAATATTGCAATTAATGGTTCAAATTGTTAACTCAGATTTTTTTAGCGATATTTTATTTTGATATTAGCATTGTCTACACTGCTGTACAATTTTAAAATCATTTTAGACTAATTTTTCAGAAACTAGTGATCTACAGCAATTCTCACACACAACCATCTCCAGGTTCTACAGAGAATGGTCCGAAAAAGAGAAAATACTCAGTGAGCGGCAGTTATGTGGACGAAAATGCCTTGTTGACGTCAGAGGTCAGAGGAGAATTGGCAGACTGGTTCCAGATGACAGAAACAGTAACACAAATAACCGTTACAACTCGTTACAACCAAGGTATGCAGAATACCATCTCTGAACGCACAACACATCTAACCTTGAAACAGATACAGGGTATCACAGGGTCCCACTCCTGTCAGCTAAGAACAGGAAACTGAGGCGACAACAGAAGACTGGAAAAACATTGCCTGGTCTGATGAGTCTCGATTTCAGCTGCGACATTCAGATGGTAGGGTCAGAATCTGGCGTAAACAACATGAAAGCATGGATCCATCCTGCCTTGTACCAACGGTTCAGGCTGCTGCTGGTGGTGTAATGGTGTGGGGGATATTTTCTTGGCACACTTTGGGCCCCTTGGTACCAACTGAGCATGGTTTAAATGCGACAGCCTACCTGAGTATTGCTGCTGACCATGTCCATCCCTTTATGACCACCATGTACCCATCCTCTGATGGCTACTTCCAGCAGGGTAATGCACCATGTCACAAAGCTCAAATCATCTCAAACTGGTTTCTTGAACATGACAGTGAGTTCACTTTACTCCAGTGGCCTCCACAGTCACCAGATCTCAATCCAATAGAGCCCCTTTGGGATGTGGTGGAACGGGAGATTCTCATCATGGATGTGCAGCCGACAAATCTGCAGGAACTGTGTGATGCTGTCATGTCAATATGGACCAAAGTCTCTGAGGAAGGTTTCCAACACCTTGTTAAAAGTACGCCATAAAGAATTAAGGCAGTTCTGAAGTCCAATCTGGTACTAGAAAGGTATACCTTATAACGTGGCCAGTGTGTAATGTGTGTTTATTGTATACGTGTGTGTATATATGTGTGTGTATGTGTGTATATATATATATGTGTATATATATGTATGTATACACAGAAAGTCATAATTCTGTGGTACATTTGCCAGTTAGCGCGTCAGGGTCAGTAGCTTCATCTGAGATGTTGTGGAGCCAGGTCTCAGGAAGGATGAGGGCACAGCTGTCCCTGATTTCCCATGACTGGGCTAATACTGAGTCTCATTTCTCATGGTTATCTCACGTTTGCAGTATTGACTGAATAATGATGAACTCTTCATTGGCTGCTACTGTTAAGCATGTCTGTCCTTTCTCCACTGATTTGTCAGTTAACACCTGCTGGATGTATTTTATTTTAGTGCATATTATCTTCTGTGCTACACTCCAATCAATAACAATAAACGAATATTATAAAATAGTAATAATAAAATATGTTCCGGTCCTTATCTTGAAAATGTGACATAATTTGAGTTAAAAAAAAACTTCAAATTTCTGTCCAACCATCTCTGACCTAATACCCCAAACTAACCATCCTTTGTTGGGAGTGCCTTGTAGAACGTTTTTACCCGACAGGCCTAAATTAGGACAAATTATCATCCCTGACTGCAATATTACAGGAATCACAGGAAAGCTCATCAGCTGCTCACAATTTTTACACAAAATATAAAAAGCATTTTCACTTTTACTGTACTACTAAGGGCATGCATTACACTGTGATTCATGATGAGTTCTTATAGGGGAACTCCACCAATTTTACACACAAAGTCAGTTTAATGTTCATATAGAGTACTACTGAGCCTGTTGAGCTATAAAATTGCGACAGTGTCCCTTTAAAAACTGAAAAACCTTTGCTGTTTGAGTAGAGATACGCCACAGCTCGAAAAGTAAGCCACACCTTTCACTTGCACTCAGTTGATTCCTGGGTTTTCCCAATTTTGCCTCAAGAAAAAACAAACCCCATGTCCCAATCCAACCAGTTCTACAGTGAACATCATCTCAGTGACAGTTTCTCTCGTCTGTGTTAGTCAGAAAACATGTTCTGTACATTCTGTTGTACAGGAACTATGTTAAGTTTTTCACTGAGTGAAGGTACACATGGTGAGATTAATTCTGCTTCTGAGACAAAGGAACTGTTCCGATGGTCCTGCCACTCTCACTTGTCTCTCTGTCCACAGATGATGAGAACCTCTACATCCAACAGGCTGTCGTATTCATCGAGGATGCCATACAGGTAATTGCAATGACTTTCCTTACTTATTTCTCTTTTTGGAAATGATAAATGATAAATAAACATAGAAAGACATTAAACAGGATACATTATGTACAGGATGGAGTTTGTGAGCTAGATGGGCTGAGTGCAGACACAGAGGGAGGGGTGGAGCTGCGCGGTGAGGGAGAGAGACGAGCAAACGCTGGCAGGACTTTACTGAAACACAAATTAATTAACTCAACATCAAACTATATCGGTATAAACTGTATTGTCTCTTTTGAAATTACATTGGTACATTTATATACACTTTAAGCTTTATGTGAAAGTTCTGCTTCAGTCCTGCCTTTTCCAACTAAGGAACACTGCAAAAGTCAGACCTTTCTTCCAGTTGAGGTTTGGTGCAGGGGCTGTGTAGCCAGCTGCACCGCCAGGCTCCTGAAGGAAGTAAGAGCCAGAGGGCAGGCCCATAGGAAGGTAATTAAAGCACCGGCCGATGCGGCTGAAAGAAGCTGTGCTGCCAAGTGACCATACATGCTAACCATGAGACACACACCCAGGTCTGATCAGCCTGCGGTGGGCCTATCCTGGCTGATAAAGTACGGAACACCCAGTGATGTCGAGGTACACAGCTGAAGATGTGTCATAATGGTAGCAACACCAACTAGTGGTCATCTTCAAGAACATCCCCATTCAAGTCATCTGCAGTGTGATACCTAAGGGATTGTAACATCCAGTCCTGCTACTCGATCTACACCTATCTGGATCTCTGTCCTGAACTCTGGACATACAAGGCATTATATGGGCAGGGACCTCTAGCTCTTCCAAGGTCAAGGCTGAACACTAAAGGTTCTCATGCTTTTGCTGTGGTTGCTCCTCAACTCTGGAAGAGGGGCACACTGATCCAATGCCAGTGGGCGATCTGATCCAATGCCAGTGGGCGATCCACATTAGATACAGGTTTTCCAGCAGTTATCAGTTACTTTCATCCAATCACAAAGGGCTGCTTAGTTATTCCCATGCAGAGGAATGCAGTACTGCAACCATCTCTGTGTCAGAAGATAACCTGTGTTGAGATTTCGTAATTAGTAGTGGGAGGGAAAAGTCAGATTTGGGAATTTTATACAGCCTCATGTAAAGTCTCAGAGAAGCCAAATCAATCCAGATATTTTAAGCGATCTGTATTGTCCTTGGCTTTTCTTTGTTTGTGCATTAGGACAAATTTGTCCCTTTCTGTTTTGTCTTTCCTGCAAAGCATTTTTGTTGTGATTTAAGTTTGTTTGCTTGCTTATAGTACCGGTCCATCAACCACCGTGTGGATGGCAGCTCACTTCGCCTATACCGATGGTACTACTCCAGGATATGCCAGTGGTAAGTTGCTCAGGCCAAGTCATGTGTGAATAAAACTGGACCTGAGTTTATGTTTGCAATATGTTTTAGGGCCACATATCTGCAGGGTGAGAAACTTGTTGCTTGTTATTGCCAATGGATTTTTCACTGAAGTCAATCTATAATGTCACAGTAGGAAAAGTGCAGGGCTAGAAGAAGAAAGAAGGCAAAGTTCTTGTAAACTTTACAGAGGAGCAATAGAAAACATCCTGACTGAAAGGGGGATCGGACAGTGGAAAAAGAGTTTCCATGTTCTTCACGGAGAGGTGCGCCACAGTCCAGCACAGCGTTTGCATTTTTAAGTCACATCCAAGCCATCATCATGAGAATTACTGAAGTCAATCTATAATGTCACAGTAGGAAAAGTTCAGGGGTAGAAGAAGAAAGAAGGCAAAGTTCTTGTAAACTTTACAGAGGAGCAATAGAAAGCATCCTGACTGGAAACATCACTAACTGGCATGGGATGTGGACGGCCCAGGACCAGAGGGCTCTGCAACGGGTGACTGAAACTG
>NC_060169.1:37312397-37319649 GCF_021292245.1 Micropterus dolomieu | reverse complement strand
GGCGGTGGGTCAGTAATGGTGTGGGGTGGCATTTCTTTGGGGGGCCGCACAGCCCTCCATGTGCTCGCCAGAGGTAGCCTGACTGCCATTAGGTACCTAGATGAGATCCTCACACCCCTTGTGAGACCATATGCTGGTGCGGTTGGCCACTTTGATTTTGAGTGTGACTCCAAATCCAGACATCCATGGGTTGATAAATTTGATTTCCATTGATAATTTTTGTGTGATTTTGTTGTCAGCACATTCAACTATGTAAAGAAAGGAGTATTTAATGAGATTATTTCATTCATTCAGCCCTGTGATGGACTGGCGACCTGCTCAGTGTGTACCCGGCCTTTCGCCCAATGCCAGCTGGGATTGGCTCCACCCTGTACGCAGGATAAGCGGTTGATAAGCGATGGATGGATGGATTTCATTCATTCAGATCTAGGATGTGTTATTTTAGTGTTCCCTTTATTTTTTTGAGCAGTGTATATATATTAGGGCTGACCCTGAATAGTCGAAGATTTAAAGCTTCGATGGGCAGAACCTGATTCGGCTGTCAATCTCACAGTCGAAGCTTTGCAGTGAAAAAAGGATCATGCCATTTTGGCAATATGGGGGTGCTCAACGTCTGATTTTACAAAGAACTTTTTCTCCCTATAAGTTAATATACAACCTATTGCAACATACATTTCAACGTTTAATGCTGTAAATAAATATGTAAAAAGGATATAACTTTCAATAAATGTTGCGTGAATAAATCCAAAATTGTAACCCTAACCCTGGGTCATCATGTGTAAGCGTAGCGTGTATGTGTGCAGTGGCAGACAAGGAACACTTGCTGAAGAGACAGAGCCCCAGCTTCACTGGTGTTGTTCCGAGTTGCCCGCACCTCGCGGGACTTTCGGATAATTTATCACTGTTGATGAACCACATTAAGAATATTTAACTTTTATATATATATACACACAAACACACACACACACACATACATACATACATGCACAGTATAAAATGTGTGTGTATATGTATATCTGTTTAATCACCTGAGCTGAAAGAGCACTGTTGTCCCATTTGCGAACTCCATTTACAGCATTAATTTGCCAAGTAACAACTCCCAATGACACAACTTTGAACGTGGCCTACTCTGTGTTGAGACAGGCCTAGTGAATCCATGCAAATCAACATGCCACCCTGCATTTAAAAAGGGTTCTTTTCTTTTCTCTGTTAATCAGAGACTGAGAGTACGGCGACTCCTCCGACCATTCTTCCTCCTGCAGAACTCCTCCCTGATGAAAAAGACACTGAAGTGCATCAAGAGGACTCTGCCAGAGATTGCCAGGTATCGGACTCTTTTTCACTGGACTATCTAAGGTCTATTTATTTATGCATCTATAGAAGTATTTAAGTATTTTTAACTTTATGTTTTCTAATTTAAAGGTACATTGTGTGTTTCCTAGCCATATGCTTCAAACAAATAGGGAGCAGCTGACTGTGTTTTAGTGTCCGGTAGCACATGCATTAATATGTTGAAGGGTGTGGTGATGGCGCATAGATAAGATGCTTGACTTTGGTGTGGGAGACCTGGGTTTGATTCCCACTGTGAGACATCCACCATTGTGTCCCTGAGCAAGACACTTAACCCCTAGTTGCTCCAGAGGCGTGCGACCTCTGACATGTATAGCAATTGTAAGTCTGGTTAAAAGCGTCAGCTAAATGAATAAATGTAAATGTATGAATTTAAAAATGATTTGTACAGTTGGAGTAGTTATTTCAGGCATCAGTTGTGTAAAGATGGGGTTAGGTGGATGTTCAGATGTACATGAAACTCTCCCAGTTCAATCATCAGTACAAAAGATGAGAAACTCATCTGGCTCTTTGATGAAAAGTCAGAAGGTGCAAGGCACATACCTAAAAATATAAAACTAGAACTCCCAAGGAGAATTTCAGTAAGAATCGTCCACTCACAGAGCTTTAGAATCTGTGGTGTTAACCTCTAACTGTTAGCAGACACTAAAGAAAACTAATAAAACAGTCTGCAGTTTGGATCAGTTTCACACCACAGATTTTCACTTTCAGATTCTGGATCAGATCAGCACTGTCACCAATAGGGGCGGCTGTGGCTCAGGAGGGTAGAGGGGGTTGCCCGTTAATCGGAAGGTCAATTCAATCCCTGGCTCCTCCAGGCTGCATGTTGAAGTGTCCTTGGGCAAGATACTGAACCCCGAATTGCCCCTGGTGGCTGTTCGCCAGTGTATGAATGTGTGTGAATGCAGATGTAGTGTAAAAGTGCTTTGAATGGTCGAAAAGACTAGAAAGGCGCTATAAAAATACAGTATAGTGCACAATATCTGCGGTGCAGTGTTTTGTTCCAAGATGTGGCAACACAGCACCTCATGGGTATTGTCATATTTAGAGCCATCCACCATACCTAAACAACTAAAGTTGAAATAAGTAAAACTGGTGATCAATGCGTAAACCTACAGTTTTTTAATTGATTTAAAAGAGATAAAGAATCTCACAAAAGTGAGTACACCCCTCACATTTTGGTAAATATTTGATTATATCTTTTCATGTGACAACACTGACGAAATGACACTTTGCTACAATGTAAAGTAGTGAGTGTACAGCTTGTATAACAGTGTAATTGCCATTAATGCCATTAATGTCTAAACCGATGGCAACAAAAGTGAATACACCCTCTCTCACTTTTGTTTAGACATTAATGGCTGTGTGATGTGTTATTTTGAGGGGACAGCAAATTTACACTGTTATACAAGCTGCAAACTCGTAAACACAAATATTTACGTGAGGGGTGTACTCACTTTTGTGAGATACTGTATATTCTTGTATGGAGTGTATCTTTAAAAAATAGAGAAAGATTTAGATTCTTCACTGACTCCCCAAACTTTTCCGCCCCCCACCCTGAATCTGTGTGTTCTCCTGTCTGTGCAGCGTCATCCTGCTGCTGGCACTCCACCTCTGCCTCTTCACTATGATCGGCATGCTGCTGTTTGCTAAAACTGAGGTAAGTTCATGTCTTTGTGGTAACGTCCCGTTAAATACACAGTAATATACTGTACTGCTGACACTTGTGTCGGCGTGTGTGTGTGTGTGTGTGTGTGTGTGTGTGTCTGGGCGAAAGGCGGGGTACACCCTGGACAGGTCGCCAGTCCACCACAGGGCCACACATAGACAAACAACCAGTCACACGCACATGCACACCTAAGGACAATTTAGAGTCACCAATTAACAACCTGGTCCACGTGTCTTTGGACGGTGGGAGGAAGCCGGAGCACCCGGAGAGAACCCACGCAGACACGGGGAGAACATGCAAACTCCACACAGAAAGGGGTTCGAACAGATTTAATGTACAGCATTCAAAACCAAATACTGTTGAGAATGCAAACAGTACGTGCTACATTTAATCCATTATGGTGAGACTGATTTATATGTATAAACCATAATGAGTACAAAATGTCAAAACAGTACAACACAGCTTGAATTACACGTTAAAGATAAATGTTTGCTACGATTTTAGCTCCTACAGTAATCATCATGGTTGGAAATGTTCTGCCTAATCAGCAGTAATCTGATGACTGCTGTCAGTACATCCACTTGTTTCTGTTTAGTACAAACAGTCGATGCTAATATACATAATTTAGCATTTAGCAATTTAGTTTACCTAATTCAAATTCACCAGTGTAAATAAATATAGAGCCCACAGTGAACTCACTTGCTGTGTTCTAAATCAAATGCTTTCTCTTTTTACTTTTAGTATGCACTGCAGCTGCCCTTACAAAGTACACACTGTTGCAGGCAGTATCCATACAATTGGGACATATTATTTCATCATAACATTGCCCCTTCAACTTTGACCCTCTTGCTCATACTACGCTGCACAGAGGATTGTGGGTCAGAATAGCATGATGGCTTGCATACTGCAAAATGTGACCAGATGCACTTGGACATCTTTGTATTTATGGCATGCTGCATTTGACATACTGGAGATACAAAATGTTTTTCAGGCATTCTAAATAGTATAGTAGTATGGTTGGAACGCACCCACTGACTCAATGGCAACATCTAAACTCCATGCATGCATTGTCAGGAAGGCTGAGTGCTGATGCAGGTAAAGGAGATGTGGACCCAAATGCAGACATGGAAGAGAAGGATGCAGTTCCAGAGATTTTATTAACAAAACTAAACAGGCATACGTCAGAGCACAGCAGGCAAGAGTCCAAACAAAGAGAAATCCAAAGACCAAACCAAACAAACAATCCTAAACAAGGATAAATAGCAACAAATAGACAACCAAAACCATGACAACCAAAGCCTTATGCGTACTGTAGTTCCAAAAAAGCAGGTTTATAACACATAGGGGGTATTGATTTAGCTGAAAATACTCATGCATGCACTATTTCCTCCTGTGACTAATGTTTGCTAAAAACTGCTGTGGCTGGCTGTTTAAGAAATTATTGAGCCATGTTTTGTAATGATTTTATAAATCTGTGAGATTTACAGATTTATAAATTTAGAGGGAACCATTCGGCTCGGAGCTGAGAGCCACAGACAGGGTAGGAAAGGCAAACAGTATTGAAAGACGGACTAACATATTGTTGGTTTTATCTTTTCCATGGGATTATTTCGCAATAAAAAATATAGAATATCATCAGCCTTATCTTTAAATCATTTTCCACAAACTCTTTCTCAGCAGGAATGTCACTAATAGTTGTTTAACACTGATAAAACTGATCGCTCAGCAATCATCAATGAATGGTTTAAATTCTAATTTTAAGTGCTGCAGTGGATGCTCATTTATTTAATGATACTGATAGTGTGCTCAAGCGCTTTTAAGGTTTGCAACTAATAACTATTTTTCTTTATTCTTTACCTTTTATATATTAATATGTCATATGTCTATCAAAACTAATGATAAATGCCTGTCACAAGGTAAAGTAAGGTCGTTAGTGTTTATTCTAGACAACAGTCCAGAAACTCAAAACAGAAACAGAACAAACAAGCAGGTCTTTTTATTAAGAGGCAGGAATCAAATGTTTGATATTTTTTTAAAATGTCAGTACAACATTAAACCCTGTGTATAGAGTACAGCAGGAGGTGTAAGTTCACTCTGCCTCTCCTCATTTCTGTTCATCTCTCCCTCTGTGTTTCTGTTCAGGATCCAAATAAGAATGGGGAGTGGGAGTTGCATTTCAGAAACCTACCTAATTCCCTTACCTCTCTGCTGGTGCTTCTCACAACGGCCAACAACCCAGATGGTACACGATCAGTTACATGCTAAACAAGCCATGGTTGCCGTTGAATGGTGATTGTTTCTGTACAAGAGTCTGATCGTCTTTTCAACATTTCTTCTGTCCTGCCACAGTGATGATCCCTGCCTACTCCCTAAATAGAGGATATTCCATCTTCTTTGTCACCTTCAGTGTAATTGGTAAGCTCTGATTAGTGTTGTCTGTCAGTGCAGCAGATGTAGGTTACTTGAACGTAGAATATTCTGTGGCTGTTATATTATATGTTATAATATAAATGTGTTTGACTGAAGTGTTTTAGAGGGAATTTGTTTTGCTTTCTGGCAGGAACCTACTGTCTGATGAACTTACTGACAGCAATCATCTACAACCAGTTCAGAGGATATTTACTGGTGAGTCACACAGGATGACGTAATGCTGCTGAGAAGCATTTCATTGTCCTGGGGATTATCTTGCACTTACAGCTCCACACATGCACAGTATTCTACTGGGGACCAGCGAGCACTACGGTTGAATGCAGTTTGGATTATATGTGGCAGACATATGACAGATGATGAGACGTGAGCTTGTGATGCGAGAGGGTTTTTTATTTTTACTAAACTGACTGCTAAATAGTTCCCAGCTGGGAAAGCGGGTGTGTCACTGGGAAAAACCAAGCCTTGGCAGAGGAAGGTAGTCAGGAGGAATTTAGAAGGCCACAGCATACGCCCAACATGGGGTGATGATGTATGATTTTGTGCTTAACCTAAATTCTGAAAATCATTGACCTGTTATCCTTATTGGTAGATAGGTAGGTTTATTGTCACAATATAAAAAATGATAGAGTAAAATTGTGTTTTGTAACTTCCTTTTGCTACGTCGCAGACAATATACAGTAATACAGAATCAATTATAAGAAATGGTAAACAGAAATAAACTATAATCAAAGGAACAGTGCTGAGGATGAATGAGAGTCAGCATTATATGTTATTATTGTATTGAGCCTCAGCATTGTCACGGATTTGTATGGTGAAGCAGGTAGTAGGTTGGAGGACCCAAATGCAGGACACGAAAGCCAGCAGGAACAGTTCAGAAGGGTTTTAATACACAAACAAAAGACGAGCACACTTACAAACAGAGTGGCTAATTGACTGAGTCCAAAAACAAAGGCTGTCCAAAAATGAGCAGGGTAACAGGGAGACACGGCGAGTAGGGCTGAAGACACGAGAACAAACTGCTACACAGGGTGACAACATACAATGACCCAACAAAGACAAGACAGAAACACCAGGTATATATACACAGGGACTAACGAGCAGGGCGGGAGCAACACAGGTGAAAGACATGAGGCTAACGAGGCACAGGCAGGGAGAGAGAGCAGGGGAAAACAGAGACAGACATGCAGAGGGATAACTGGGGTAACAGACATGACAAGGGTTACCAAACACTAGACGACAGACAAGACAGACCCCCAAAACCCAACATACTATAAGGAAGAT
The DNA here is from genome assembly GCF_021292245.1 of Micropterus dolomieu. Lineage (NCBI taxonomy): Eukaryota > Metazoa > Chordata > Actinopteri > Centrarchiformes > Centrarchidae > Micropterus > Micropterus dolomieu. The sequence continues at coordinate 37,312,919 of NC_060169.1, read as the reverse complement.
ACTAACTAAAAAGTGCAACACAAAGAATGGCTGTCCGGCAGAGTGTGACAAGCATTAATGCATTCAAAGGTGAACTCCAGTGCAACTCCACTTCTTTAAAGTTGTTGATTCACAAGAGACACATTAATTAAAAGAATGGTCGAAACTGAAGCATCAGGCAGAGGTATGCTTTTATCCAGTTAGAGTATGGGTCAAGCTCCCAAACTGCTAGATCCTACAATTCTCATGATGCAACCAACAGCAAGACCAAGCTGCGATAACCATGATGCTTTTAGGTCATCAGGATACTGATCACTTTCTGTGTACATTTGGTGGAGGTCTCCCTTAAAAGCAACTTCTGTCTTGTAAACCACTTTCCAGCACAAACTCTGTAACAATCAGCGTGGGAAATACCATGATTGGGTGTAAATGCATGGGATTGGGAAGATGATTAGCACAGAGCCAGGCTCTCTGTGCAAAAATAGCTAAGCTAGACTAACCGTCGAAACTGAAGCATCAGGCAGAGGTATGCTTTTATCCAGT
>NC_060169.1:37200550-37312297 GCF_021292245.1 Micropterus dolomieu | reverse complement strand
TCTACTTTTGGAGACTCTAGGAACCACAAGTAACCCTGCATTCTGGGAGCGCAGTGCTCTGGTGGGGTAGTAAGGTACTATGAGCTCTTTAAGATAAGATGGTGCCTGACCATTAAGAGCTTTGTAGGTAAGAAGAATGATTTTAAATTCTATTCTGGATTTTACTGGAAGCCATTGCAGAGAAGCTAAAACAGGAGAAATATGATCTCTTTTCCTGGTTCCTGTCAGAACACGTGCTGCAGCATTCTGGATCAGCTGAAGAGTCTTAATGGACTTTTACGGACAGCCTGAAAAAAGGGAATTGCAGTAATCCAGCCTAGAAGTAACAAATTAAAATCGGTACAGCGCAGTATCGCAATAAGAAAAAAGGTAATAAATTGCAATATAGTGCAGTATGTTTAAAATTGCAATATCGTATCGTGACATAAGTATCAGCAGTATGATAATATCGTATCACGGGGCCTCTGGTGATTCCCACCTCTACTATAGAACTGATTAAACTCATGCAGCATATGAAACAAACATAATGCTGTTTTGATAATGCAGAATCTACACTATGCTTATTTTGTACATGCTGTAGGAAGTGATGGTGGTGGGTGATTGGAGTCTGTGCACAGTTTAAAATCAGCATGCAGGTTGAATGCATAGTTGCTACCCTGAAATAGTTCCACAATTAAATCTACCTATATTAACTACAAACTGGTTTAAAGTTCTTCTGAAATCTGAGGCTTCATAATCAGTCATCAGATTTCTTATTGTGGATAATCCTAGATGCCGATCAGCACCTAAGTGAACAATCTACTGACATGCAAATTTAGTTAAAGCAGATATCAATATTTTTTTTTACCAACAATGATAATTTATCAAATTACAGTGTGATAGTGTGAAATGTGTCTCTGGTAGTGATGAACCTACAGAGCATTATCACTTCAATCTGCAGCTTTATAGTGAGTTTCAGCTCGCTGCTTACCTGTCCAGCTGCAACTTTACTGTTTAGTCACTCTCTCTACTGCAGCTGTTTTTAGAGAAACATCTGTAAAAGCCAGTGTACACTACCTGCTCAGCAGCAAACAGCAGGCAGACACAGTTAGAGACGAGCTTGTGAACATAGTGGAGCAGTTAGCAACTAACAGAGCTAACAGAGAGAGAATATATGACTCAGATTCATCAGGTGACACAAACACCTCTCCACATGAATGATCATGTTGCTCTGCAACTGCTGGATGTGAAATATGCAGCTGTTAGGCAACAACCCTATGATATGTTAATGTTGTGTTCCCAACTTGTTTCCGCTGCCCCAAAATGGCCATAAACATTCAGTAAGTAAAATGTCTCATGAACAATTGATCTGTTGCAATTTTTACCACTTTAATCCTCATCTCTGATCTTATGTGTGTTTTTTCCCATCAGGCCCTACAGATCATGATATATGTGACCTACAGACTCCCTTATTCTCAGTGGTAGGTTTGTATTTTCTTCTGTTCATTTTAAAGTGAATGTTTGTTCTCACTTTGGCATTGTTTTCAAATAGGACATTCTGCAGTGATGGTTGACATGTGAGTTGCAGAAATTTATCAAAATCATCTAGAATGGAGAATGAAGTTCTGCATTCCAAATGTAACCTTTATGTAACAAGGTCCAATTGAGTACTCACCTTTTAAATGGGAAAGACAGACTGAATTGAAAAAATATGCCTAAACAAACAGTCTGAAATAAAAACAATCAGCTAAGAAAAAAGACACATAGCTGTGGAGTCACTGACGTTCTTCCCATCTCTACATGAGCAGTTACACATTCTTGGCTCAAACATATTCCAGATTACAGTGTACAACAAATACACATTGCTTAATCGTTTAACCAAACTTTCTGACATTTCTAAAGACATGTCTAACACTCTAAACCTTACCTGTAACTGTGCAGTTGCCATTTTTTGTTTGGATTTAGGAATGAAGATGCTGCCTATGAAACACTCAAAGTGTTTCTGAACACAACAATATATTTGTAGTGGCAGGACAAGAGTCTTTCAGAATTGTTGACATGTCTCTATAAAACAAGTAAGCTGTGTTAAATGTCTCGCATTTCACTTCGGTTTGTGTGTGTGTGTGTGTGTGCGTGTGTGTGCGTGTGTGTGCGTGTGCGTGCGTGTGTGTGTGTGTGTATGTGTGTGTGTGTCACCACAGGGAACCATCCTCTCATGGTGTACTCTCTCTGTGGGAAATGGTTCGTTTGGTCAACATGCTGATTGTATTCCGCTTCCTGCGCATCATCCCAGATATCAAGGTACAGGTGGCGTATATGGTGATATGTGGAGTCCCCAAGTGTTCAATATTAAATCAGTAATTAAATTATATATATTTATTAGGGCTGGGCAAGTTAACACGTTATTATCGCGTTAACGCATTAATTAATTAATTAACGCCGACAATTATTTTGTCTCATGTTATTGCAGTTTTTATTTTATTACTATTAGTTTGAAAGTCAGTTGCTCACTGGCTGAATAAACATTCAGTCGAACCATGAGTCACAGGAGGGGCGGGATGTTGATCAGCCTGCAAATCAGCCACCCAAACAAGCAGTGGAGGGAGGCTTCAGCAGACTAGGCTGGATGCAGCGTGTGGGAGAAGCAGATAAACAAAAGCAAGACAAGAGATCAAATGCCACAGCGAAGTGGAGAGCTACACGCTGCATGCTGGTTAGTAAAACTCAAAAACAGCGAGGATCAGTCTCTCTCCCAATGATTTGTCAACTTCGGCGGCGGGCGTGTGTGTGAGGCGGGCACAACCGCGACAGTTTCACGGGAACACGCCCGCTTGTCGCAGCGCCTTGTGCTCGACCACATCACCTCACTCTAACAGGGACACTTGCTACTGTTTCTACTGATACCTGTTCAGAAAAAAACAGATTTATATATGTTAACCTGTTGCTCAGAAGGTGCCTGTTTTGACGTTCTGATCGTGGTTTTGGACTCTAACTGGTTTTAACAAGCTAGATAAAAGGTAACGCCCTGGCAGTGGCAAATAGCTTTGGTTTAATATTCGATATGATTACATTAATGTTTAAGTTGAGATTTACAAGAAATATTTTATTGCTACTGTGTAAAGGGAATACTGCTGGTAAAAAGCAGCTTATTTGTTTAAAATGTTTGCATGTTTACATGTTAGTACATTTAAATTAAAAGTGCGCAGTACACTACTTTACAGTGCGATTAATTGCGTTTAATAGCAGAAAATAATTTTTTTAATCATTGCCCAGCACTAATATGTATTATAGAAATGTTTATATCAATATCAAAAATTTGGTAGCAGTGGTAAGAGGCAAGGTAATAAAGTGACATAACAAGTAACGGAACTAGTAACTTTTAATACACAGTGATAAGTAAAGTAATATCATTACTTTTAATAACTTTAATAAGTAAAAAGTAACTTCTTACAATTCCTGAATTACTTGCCCAACACTGCAGGTTGTGTACAGCCAGGATTTCAGCCTTATGTCCTCTCTTGCAACACAAATCTTCATTTTCAGACACTGCAGCCTCATCACAAAAACATTCCTGTGTCTTTATGTCCCTTTTTGTCTCTCATTCGCTCCGTCTTGTTGTCCAGCTCATGGCTTTGGTTGCAAGTACACTGATGGACCTGGTGAAAAACCTCAGAGCCTTTGCGGGGATACTGGTGGTGAGTGACATCAGCATACTTCAGTCAACCAGCTGATCTACATTTACTGGTTGCTATAAATACACGATATATAAAAAATAACTTTTCAGTCCATCACACATACATTTTCTAATAATTATTAGTTATTAAACTCAAGTAGAAAACAATCCCAAACATCAGTGTTAGTATTAGTATTCATAATTTTTTCATTGTTTCATGTATTTCTAAATGGCCTCTACTTTACAATGTTGGGTGAAAACCTTTTATCTTCTATTGTGGTCATGTTCTTGCTTTGAAATAAGCTGAATGATGAAATGCATGTTTATGGAGATTATTGTCTCTGGTTGAAAAACCTTTCCAAACTTTAAACAAGGCTGCTTTCCACAGTTCCAAAACGTAAGTGGTGGAGATACAAGGTTTTCACTTGTCAACAATAATGTCCAGAGCAGTTGACATGTAAATAGAGTAAGTCTAACATGCGGAGCGGTTGATGTTTTCGTCATGCTCTCTGTGCAGGTGGTGTACTACGTGTTTGCGGTGTTTGGGATCTGGCTGTTTGAGGGAGCCATAACACCTCCTCCAGAGATGAGGTATGAAGTCATCGTCACTAACAGATGAAAGAAACGGTCAAAACTGGACAAGACTCGTGACAGAAAGCTCTTTTCTACCTTTTTGTTGGCAAGAGTGTCAGCTTCAGAGCCTGTACCTACAACCTGAAAATGCAATGAGCAGCTAACATTTGAATCTCACCTAATAGAATAACATAGGGGGCAGTGCAAAAGAAAGGCTTCCCCTCAGTATAGCTTAAAAAACAGCGGTACAAACCACTTGATCCAAATATACTCTGAGGTTTTGCACAGAATAACACTGCTGAAACTCTGTTTGTCCCATACAAGTGAATCTCAGGTGCAAAATATGAATGAGTCAATGGAAATGAATACAGATATGTGCTGCACCTTATCTGTCATGGCAGGCTGAGCACTGAGGAAGAAGAAATTGCATCTGAAATGTAACATCCAAGAAAAGCAGGTGTAGAATCTGTAGCACAGCAGGGCCAGTGCAGTATGACTTCAAACCTGCCACAGTCATTCAATCCCTGATCTTTTGTCTTTCATTGACCAACATGGAACCAAACCATGCTGTTTTTGTGCTCCACTGCTCTCCAGACATGGACTCATTTAATGACACTTTATGCAAATCAGATGAACTGCTGCTGGGTTCACTGACATCTGTACTCTGAGTAAATAACCTGTTCTACTACTACTTCCACTCACTACTGTAGTGGTGCTTCTTTCTACTAGTACTTATTTATTAGTCACTAGTAACTATTTTCTTAGTTACTAGTGACTAATTACACATTTTGCCATTGAAATCTATGGAGCTCTGTAGTGTAGATATCACCCTTTCGTTAGTTACTGGTAACTCATTGAATAGTTACTACTAACCATTTCCATTTTACTAGTCACTATTATTTAGATACTAGTGCAAATGTTTTAGTTACTAGTAACTATTCCATTCTTACTAGCAAGAATTAAAATGTTACAGCAAGCCATTTTAATAGTCATTAATGAATGATTAGTAACCAAAGACAATTTACTGTTACTAGAATATTTTGAAAAGGTTACTAGTAACTAATGAAAAGGTGGAGCTCCATTGATTTCAATGGCAAAAATGTGCAATTAGTTTACTAGTAACCAAAAAATAGTTGCTAGTAACTAATGGAATAGCGACCAGTAACCAAACATTAAGGACTAGTATCTAATCAATTGTTACTAGTAAAATGGGAGTAGTTACTAGTATCTATTCCATTAGTTACTAGTAACTAATAAATAAGTATTAGTAGCTTTTAAATAGTGACTAGTAAGGTTTAAGGAATAAATGTTAGAGTGGCTTGCCACAGGCGTCCTGTGTTCTGTAATACAGCAGACGTGCAAGAAAAGTGAAATTGTACTCACAGTTAAGTCACCTGTAGACAGAACTACCTGCTCTGTTGTTGGGCTGGACCACAGACTGGGCTGGACTATATGTTACAGATATCATGAGGCTACATTACATATAGTTACAGTAGGACTGGGCGTCTACTGACTGAAAGACCTAGAGATCACTAAATTGTTTTCACTGTTTTACCCAGTTGAGTCACCCCTGATTGTCTGTGTGTGTGTGTGTGTGTGTGTGTGTGTGTGTGTGTGCTCCAGTGTTCACTCCAATACTTCCATGGAGAACATCACCTCTAACTTTAGCATGGAGTGTGGCACCTATGAACAGCTGGGCTACTGGCCAAATAACTTTGACGACTTTGCTGTGAGTAACAAGAACACTCTGATCTTTATGGAGGTGTTTTGCTTCACTTATTTGTTTCCTCCTTATAACAAGAGCTGATAAAACATAAATCAATCTTGGCCTGAATTATACAAGGATGTTTATTAGTCGTTATTCAGCATAAGGCTGCATAACGAAACAAAATTTGTAGTTCGTGCTACACACACACAACATATAATTAAGTGTAGGCCTGTATTAAAATATGGTAACATATGAAGTAAATTAATTTTGTTGAATTTGCATCTGGGGTGAATGTAAACAGCAGCAACCAGATGATAATATGAAAGTTTCATCTTCACAATAAACAGTCTATATTTTATTCCTTATTGACCTGTTTGATATTTGATGAAGATTATGAGTTTTAACTGTCAACAATGGTTCGCAGGTTCTTTTGTGATGGGTTAGGGACAGCAATAATAACGAAATAAGCCGCAATGCTGAAATTGAATATTTTTGAACTGTACTGAACACTGCTGTGATATACTCTGAGTAAAAGTGCAGTCTTTGCCTCCCTCTCTCTCAGGCGGCCATCATGTTGCTCTACGATGTCATGGTAGTCAACAACTGGCAGGCCTTCATGGATGCATACAGCAGATACACCACAGAGTAAGAAACATGCACAGCACCTGATGATGATGATGATGATGATGATGAGGATGATGTTGATAACGATTTTTTCTTTTACCCAGCTGGGCCAAGATCTACTTTGTGTGTTGGTGGCTCACCTCCTCTGTCATGTGGGTCAACTTGTTTGTGGCGCTCATCCTAGAGGTCAGTTCTCTCAGACAACACAGATGGACGCATTCATTCATAACATGGCTACAGAAAAAGAAGTAAAACATTATTAACTGCATGTTGCTATACAGACAGAACTTCATAATGCATTTAATTAACATACCTATGGATTAAACTGACTGCAAACACGCTGCTAAACATCATGGGGTTCTTCAGTGCCACTTTTTTCAGCCATCCACATGCTGCGAGCGAACAGAAAGGCTTTTATTTGAATTAAGACAACTGTCTAACAGACCACATGACAGTTCACGTTTCACTTAGGTTTTACATGCATAACAACCAGCAGCATATTTTTAGGCCTGTAGTAGCTGTGGCTGAACACATCCAGTGTAGATCCACTGATGGACGACTGAGGCTGCTGCTGCGACAGCTGCTTTTGCTATATGGCTCATAAAGGCAAGGTGTTGCAAAGAGTGAATAACTGTTGACAGATCACATTTTTCTTTGTATTGAAAGCCTCTCTTTACGGTGGGCGACAAGGGCAACACACTGCAACTTGGATTGGTCACTATAGTCTTTTACCAAGTCATGTAGTAATTATCTTGCAGGTATGAAATTAAGAATGAAGCTGCTTTGACAACTGTTGCCACAAGATGGCGGTGTACAACCTGAGCATGTCAAATCATCGAGCTCAATTGTCTCCTAATGCGTGACAGGATAACTGTGTCCCTCCAGCGTTAATAACAGGTTACAGGTCTGTCATCACTGATGAACCTGGTTATTATCTCTGATTTACAGAAGTTTTCCGAAGACATTTTCAAAATCCTTCAACTATACATCCCAAATATTGTACATAGGTGAAATGTAGGACAAGGGCTACTCTGTTTAAATTTTGTAGGAGGCACTAATGAACCATGTTGCCTCACCTTAATACCAAGAACCATATCAGATGTAAATTTTATATATAAACTTCATAATAAACATGCTAATAACACAATTATTTTCTAACAGAACTTCATCTATAAGTGGGACCGCAGTCACAGCTGCTCTGTTACAGATGTGGAGAGGATCAGCTATGAAACCTCTGTTCAGCTCATGTTCAAGTAGGTTGACAGTGTTTTTTTGATGTATGTTATATAACTCAAAAATCTAGCTCCAAGCCATAAATACCTCTTCATCAAATTCCTCTTCTTTTCTCAATGACTTATTCCTCTTGCAGAGAGCACATCCAGGAGCCAACTGAAGAGGAACTACTTTGTCAACTACATCAACACCCCCACCTACACCTACACTGGCACCAGCACTTACCTGCAGTACTGAGTCAGGAGACTGCTACTAAATGAGTCTACTGTGTGGTAGAAGCACTGAGAGGTCAAAATGAAAACATTCTACTACTAGTTTATTTTAATTTGTATTATTGTAATATGTGATTACTACTACTGAAACCAGTATAGTTTTTTATTATTTGTCATGATTTTCACGAGTGAAACCGCTGCAGTTTCTGATTCCTCAGAAGAATCTAGAGGCTCTCTGGAGGTAGACGTCATGAACATGAGTGGGTGAAGCTAAAGAACCACAAGTCTTGTAGAAACAAGTGTACAAGAAATCAATCAAACTGTGACGAAAAAAATTCTAATTTCTAAACTGCACATAGAGAAAGCTGATCCAAGTCACTAGAGTGAAAAACCCCCTGAATGAAATCAGTATAAAGTGTTACGAAGAGCCTCCAGAACAGACTTTCTCATTAAAGTATTCTTTGAAATTTTGGGTTTTGCTTTGCAGTTGTCCAGGCTTAAATATCAAAGTACTGGATATTTCCTGCTGCTGTAAAATGGGAATAACTTTTATTGTGCTTCTTTACAAAGAATTAGCAGATTTATCTTAACCTATATGCAGCCGTTGCAGCACTAAAACCATAAAAAATGATATGGAAGCTTTTTTATGTGGCCCCCGGTGACTTAAGCCCCTTTCACTCAGGGAACCTACAACATTTCTCCAATGTGGAACATGTTTGAGTTGTCTCTATTTACACATGATGGACCATGCTTGACGATTCAGTCAGCAAAACAGCAGTGAGTTAGAAAATAATAAGGTCACAGAAGAGGAGCGTGCTATGGCAGCAGTTTCATGCACACTGCATGAAAAACATCCACCAGGAACCAGGAAGCACACCCTTAAATAGAAAGGGCTTGCGATGGTGCAGTGGCTAAGACATTTATTAATTATTAGAAAGCCCTTAGAGAGCATATTCCAACATTCCTGCACTCAGAGGAAGGGCCCCTTTGTCATAATTGCCCCTTGTCTTTAAGAGGATATCTGCACACAGTGAAACAGTCATCAGATACATGTGCCAGATTATATTCCATCTATGCAAGTGCAGCAGATCATAAGGAAATGTTCAAAATGTTCGTTTCTCACAATGAAGAGATTTACTTTTTTCCTGGCTCCACACCAAAAACCATCACCAACGTAGCACACACACACAAACACACACACACACACACACACACACACACACACACATTTCATTGAGGAAGCCTGCTAAAAATTGGAACCAAAAACAAAAGCTCTTTCATAGAAGTAAATTTAGGGTTTATCGCACTAAAATGTTTTTGAACATACATGTGTATGTCTGAGAACATGCAGCCTCCTGTACCTCGTTATGAGACTGCTTTATAATCACACCTGAGACATCAGTATGTCGTGGATGTGTGAAAGGTGAATATATTCTGAGAGTATTTGTGCTGCTGGTGAGGCTGGAAACTGCATGCTGGATCCGTCTACAAGAGGAGCTATCAAAGGCTCAGTAAATATGAACAAATGTCTTTGCTGAGTGGTACCTGCCATAAAGCCAGTGTATTCAGATTGTTTTTAACTAAAAGGGTAAAAAGGGATAAGCTCACTCCTTGTGTTGTTTGAAATGGAATTCGTTTCTAGATAGTGTGCCTTAGTATTTATATAAATACAGTTCAGATGCAGTTTTTTTATTTGTGGAAAAGTTTTATTGAAGGAGGTTCATATTTATAGGAAAGTTGGAATGCAATTTTCTGATATTTGAATTAACTTGAGATACAGCTTGTATTTCAGTCTGCATTTTGTGAACTAGATCCAAAACCAGATTTTAAATAAATATTTTGCAACAATTGAAAGACTTATTTTGTGATTAACTGTTAAATGTGCAGCCATTTTCTATATCTTATCACATACCTCTTTTCCCTCAAGTCAGTTTTATTTATATAGCGCTATATCACAAATCACAAATTTGCCTCAGGGGCCTTTGCATTGTGTACAGTATATGACACCCTCTGTCCTTAGAGCTTCCATTCAGATAAGAAAAAAACTCAGAAAAAGCTACAGAGGAGGGGTCCTTCTGCCAGAAAGGCAGACCACACAGAATCACAAGAGGCAGAACTCAAGACCACCATTCACACAGATAGCAGAAAGGAACAGACACAGAGCGAGAGAGAGACAACAAGAGAAGCTGAATCTCCTGGAGGACGAAGATCCAGATCCAAAACATCTGGAGAGAGGCACCGACAGCCAGGAGCGAGAGAGGGAGAGAGCGAGAGGTCCCTCACAAACCAACGCACACACACTGCCGCTGTACACATGATATTGATCTCTCCTGGCCTCAAAGATTTTTATCTTTGTAATACCATCTATCTAGACCGTACTCTGTGATGTTATTTACAGAAGCCCAACAGTTCCCACCAAGAGCAGCACTAGGCGACAGAGGCAAGGAAAAACTTCCTTTTAAGAGGCAGAAACCTCGAGCAGAACCATGGCTCAGGGTGGGCGGCCATCTGCCTCGACCGGTTGGGGGTGAAGGAGAGAGAGAGGGAGAGTGAGCGAGGGAGAGAGAGGGAGAGGGCAAGAGAGGAACAGAGAAAAAGAGAGGGATGGAAGGAGAGAGAGAGGGGAGGGAGGCAGCCTACACAATATACACACACAGAGGTACAGACAGTAAAGGTGATGTTAATAAATGAAAAAATGGTACAGATATTTATAGTAGTGTTAATGATTATAATAACAATAATAACAATAGGACTAGTAACAGTAATTGTAGCAGAGGGTGTCGAGCAGGAACACGAGGGCAGCAGGTGACCCGCAACCACAGATCCAGACTCCACAGCTCCAGAGCCAGAAACACCTGCAGGAAGTGATAGGAGGAGAGAGGAGAGGGACGAGAAAGCACAAGACTACCAGAAAGGGGAGAAGTTGTGTTAGTAACATGCAATAATGGGATGAGGTTGCATACAGAGGGAGAGAAAGTAGAGGAGAGAGGAGCTCAGTGCATCATGGGAAATCCCCCGGCAGTCTAGGCCTATAGCAGCATAACTAAGGGATGGTTCAGGACTCACCTGAGCCAGCACTAACTATACATAACAATATATAACAATATATATGAATTATGAATATAATATTGTGACTACATAGGTTTGATGTTATGACGACATCCAAGAATGTACAATCATCTACTAAAGCAGTGGCTTGTGGGGGCCGTAGAGTGGAGGGGTGTGGATGTCAGGGGGGAAATGTGGAGAACAACTAAAGTTGAATGAGGAAACATGCAAAAGTTCTCATGCCAGCTAGTCTACCAAGATCCAGATGTTAAGAACATGATGGGCAGATTTGTGACAGGGAAGAGAAGAACTGATGATCCAGCAACATTTAAAAAACAATACAACAAAACTTATCTTGTTCTCAAGTTTAGTGTCTGTATAGTCACAAAGTTGTGAGTTGGGATTGTTTTGTCAATCTACTCATTTATATTGGCCTCTTATGGCGCTGCTTCTCCTGCCCACTAAGACACGAGGCTGCCCTTCCAAAGAATGAGCCTTGTAAGTTCTTTTGTTTATGGCTAAAAACATTAAAAAGTACCATTCATCTAAATGTTCCATTGCAGTATCTACCAACAAGTGACAAAGATTGAGTGAAATTGTGGTGGTGGTGGTGGTTGAACAGGAACTTATGCAATGTGACTTTTTTTAGCTTGTATGGTGTAGTTCATTCGTTTTGTTTCACTGATCCCTGTGGTTGCACCAGCTAACTGGATTATGCAACAGCGAGTAAAATGGAGCATACAGCGCATGTTAAAGAGAAGGCAGAATAAAAAGTATGAGAAACACATGGTTCACAGCATGGGAGAATAACAGCAGCAGTACAGCTTGATTAAAAATGAAAAATGAAATCAAAATATATTATTTTTTTACTTTAATACATTGCTTTCTTACGAAAAGATTGACCTCTGTGTCGGGGGCTAATTATTAGTGTCTTTACTGTGAAGAGGAGCTAGAAATGGCTTGTGATGCGAGGTGCTGACGGTAGAGGGCACATTGCGCCTGACGGTCTGCCGGAAACCCTTCAGAAAAAGAAGAAGAAGAAGGGACAGGAAGTTAAACGTCTCTGGTTGGATTGAAAACACATGCTTTGGACTCATGTGTACTGCATCTGAGGTTGTACTGTCTGTCTGGCGCCAGAGAGGTTGTTGACTTTAGTTACGTTTTCTTCGGGAAAATCCGCGCTAACGTGGAAATGGACGGTGAGTTTAATTTTCGAGGGAAGTGAAGTTCCGGTTGAACGGACAAGTTCATGAGTGTTGATGCTAAAGTTACTTCCCCCTCCGAGTAAAGCCAAAAACAAAATGCGTGGAAGAAGTTCAACCGTTAGCCTGCATCTCTCTCCACACACAGTAGCTCTTTGAATAATCTGCAGAAACGTTGTCACTGGAACTACTTTCTAAGAAATAACGTTAGTCTCTATGAAAACCATTTAGAGTGTCACGTTCATGTTTCTTAGAATACAAATCGCTAGCTAGGCTGCACTCCCTGTATGAACTACATCAACATAATACTGCCACCCACGTGTAGCATAATTACACCCATCAGTATACTGGCCTATCTGTTTTAACCATATCTCGTCCAGATCCAGGTGAAGGAGGCTCAGCGAGTGAAGTGGTGTCTCACGCTGAGCATGTTCCTCAAAGTCCTCCCGTGTCTTCAACAGACTGGTTCTGTTTCTCCTATGCACTTGTCTGGTCTCTCTGCATTGAATGACCTGGGACCCACTTCTCTGAGGACAGTTGTCTTTGTGGTCCAGGATTCAGGATCATCGATTGTCACGGCCTCTGTTTCCTGAAGAGGTTCCAGTGTCCCGGCTGCTTTGTCGTAGCTTATTTTCTGTTGGTGCTCCAGTCTTACCCTCTTATTCGTCAGTTCTTTGCTGCTGTTTTCTTTAGGTATGTGGTGCGTGAAGCATGCATGCAGGATGACTAGGGCTGTCACAATAACTGCTTTTCCCAGAAATAACTGCGCTATTATCATTTTAGGACCATTCGTTTGCATAAAGCGTGGGTTGTCGGTTGCAGCAAAGAAGAGATAAGGTAGAGAAATCTGTAGCCAAATAATCCCAAACTCACTACAGGGACATCGTGTATATGAAGGTAAAAAAGTTGTGGGGGGGGGATAAGCTCAAACAAACTATTACTATATTTACAAGCTGTGAGAACACGCTAATCCAGAAATCTGTAGAGAAGGAGGAAGCGAGAAACTCAGATCTGCCCTGCACATGGCCAAGAGGACAGGGGTGAACCGGGGCTGTGGGGTGAAGAGCAGAGGACTGCCATTACTCAGAGCAGAATGCATAGGAATGAATTAAAACCTATTTAAATATATATTTCTCACCTTTCCCATGATGGCCTGAATAATAATTAATAATAATAAAAATCTAGTGAGAAAGTCACCAAGTTGGAAACACTGTGCGTTTGTGAGTCCATGTTTTTATATCCTGGTGGGGACTTTAACATGAACGCACACTATCACCCACAGGTGGAGACGCTTTTGAGGGTGGTTTTAGGCTTTAGGTTACACTTTGGTTGTGGTTAGGGTAAGGGGCTTGACAATGTGTTATGTCAAGGACATGTCCCCACGGAGATAGGGGAACAAGTGTGTGTGTGTGTGTGTGTGTGTGTGTGTGTGTGTGTGTGTGTGTGTGTGTGTGTGTGTGTGTGGGCGGGCACGCTGCTGAAACTCTGGAGATGACAGAAGCAGTGCAACCACAAATGAGAGCAAAACATGTCTGCGTTGTTTTTCTGCGGGAACACCCTGCTGCTTGTTGTGGTTTCTGTTGGCTAAAAATTGCTGACATTCTTATGTAAACAAACACAACAGGCAGTATGGAGGTCATGTCCGTTGATGATGTAATTATTGTGACTGTTTTTACAGCCCATTATTTCTCTCAGTAAGTTCTATCTGATCTTCTTGTCTTTAGTTCCAAACGCTAGCTGATCCTGAATCATAGTCTCTCACATCACTGAAATTACACGGCTGTGCGTTCTGCTAGAGGTCAGGGAGAAATGACTCTTTGGTGCAGCGTGCACGGGCAGATGACGGAAGTTTCATTTGTCTTCGACAGGCAGTGCTTGTTGAACTTCTTTTAAGACCTCATCAAACTTGTCTTTGTCATCTGGCTGAGCAAAGAGAGTGGAAGACTTGCTTCTGGGCACAGCCGGTGCTTTTCTCTCATCTGCCCCTCCTGTCCTCTCCCCCAGCAGAGAGTCAGCAGTGTGTCTGTTTGAAAGTCTTCCAGTTTGCATCCAGAGTTCCAGTCAGCTTCAACAGACCTGGTGGCTTTAATGCATTGTATGCGTGTAAAGTTTCTTATTTTAAAGGAATTAACATAAAATTTGAAACTCCATGCTAGCTATGCTAGTTACTTTATTATACACCTGATTGTAGAACATTGTCCAAATCATTCCTGTAATTCTGTACATTCTATAAAAGACCTACAGTATCTCTCAAAGGTGAGTACACCCCTCACATTTTTGTAAATAGTTGATTATATCTTTTCATGTGACAACACTGAAGAAATGACACGCAGGGTCTGTAACATCCACCAGCTCCACCAGTGATGTCGTCATGGAGGAGTGGAAGAGGACTCCAGTGGCAACCTGTGAAGCTCTGGTGAACTCCAGGCCCAAGAGGGTTAAGGCAGTGCTGGACAATAATGGTGGCCACACAAAATATTGACACTTTGGGCCCAATTAGGATATTTTCACTTAGGGGTGTTCTCACTTTTGTTGCCAGCGGTTTAGACATTACTGGCTGTGTGATGTGTTATTTTGAGGGGACAAATTTACACTGTTATACAAGCTGCACACTCACTACTTTACATTGGAGCAAAGTGTCATTTCTTCAGTGTTGTCACATGAAAAGATATAATCAAAATTGTGAGGGGTGTACTCACTTTTGTGAGTTAGTGTAACACATACACAAACTTCAGGTGGAGGATTTTGAGATATTGCACTCTAAGATTTCTCAGAGTGCAATATCTCAAAATTCTGGTGCGATCAAATGTTAAATGGAAAAACCTTTGTCTGGAACATGAAAGTCCTTTAAGGCATCATGTGACTCAACAGCCAGTGTCTGAACATTTTGTTGTCTGGGACAGGGGCTACTGTGAGAACAGTACTGCGGTAGTGAGACAGACAGGTCTGTGTACTCCTTAGCAGCTGTTACTCCGTGTTGTGTACTACTCCTTTGTCCTTCTTGCAGTCTCCTCTCATCACTATTCTTAAACAGCAACTGCACAATGTGAAACTAATCCTCTCTTGTGTACGTTTAGTACTGTGTAATGGTAATGCTCACAGTTCAGGTGGGATATTTGTCAATGTCACAGGAAAGTCATTGTCCATTGTCCAAAAAAAGGAACACACTTTTTCTTTTGTAAAGCTGTTGTCAGCCAGCACAAAACATTTTATCTCCAGCCTGTACTGCCACCTGACGTTTTGACATGTAGGTATTATGTTCATTATCAATGTGTAGTGTGCTTTCCATTCATCGTTTATCTTAAAATAGTACACTGGTGTTTCAGTGATGTGAGCACATTGATAGCTCTTCATTATCATCTTCATTCTCACACTCAGGAAAAGCTGACATTTTAGTAATGCAGCTTTCAAGTCCTGCACAATTACAAAATGGATACCAAGGACTTCTCAGGAGGTTTTGAATTTGCAGCATCATAATGTTATATGAACTGTCACAAAATTCAGATCTGCCAACAACAGCTGATTTTTAGTTGAATAGGACAACAATAGAGAGCTTGTTGATAGTATGATGATCATTGTTGTATTATAGTAAACTGAATATCTTTATGAAGATTTCGCTTTAGGTTCTGTGAACTTGTGAATTGGATTTTTTCCATGGTGACTCCATAGTTTATCTATTAATAGAAAATAAATAGAATAATCAAAAATAGTATCTTACTAGTGGCAATAAAGTAGACGTTGTTCTGGTCCAGTGCCACAGATCACAGATGTGTAATACTGGTTTTGTTTGTGTCCTTTCAACAGAAGCACTTGTTCGTGCCACGATCCCTCGTGATCTGGAGAAGGTTCTTGGTGTTGAGGTAAGCAGATATGTGCGGGCAGTGCACATGATGTGCTGTATAGTGTCATTATGAAGTGCGTAGTCTCATGAGATTTTCATTTTCAGTCTTATGCAAATGATCCCAAGACTTCCCTGCCGAAAACATGAGCTCTAGGGCTGAGAATCGATTTAGGCAACAGCAAATTAATCTGCAACTATTTTATTAATCAGTTCATTGTTTTTGTAATTTTTCTAGCAAAAAAGAAAAAAACAAAAAGCTGCCTCCACCTTCTCAAATATGTGGATTTAATGCTTTACTTTTATGAGTCAGTGATTATAGTAATGATGGTAAAATGAATATCTTTGGAAAACAAAACACTTAACTGGAATTTTTCACTGTTCAATGCTGACATTTTATAGACAAAACAATCAAGAAATTAATTTAGGAAAAGATTATTGACTTATCAATAATAAAAAAAATCAAAAACAATCATTAGTTGCTGCTTAATAATAAATGTTTGTGTCTGCATACTAGAGCTTAGCAGACTGATATTATCGACCACCAAGGCTTTGCAATACAGTTTATGTTTAAAATGTATTTTGTATTTGTTTTGATAATGTAGATAGAGCGTCTAGATGAACACAGTTTGCAGCCCCCATCTCTGGTTTGGCTTTTAAATTCAAGAAGAAAACCAATTTACGGTGATTTAGTCTCTTGAAGAATGTTGATGTTTGTGTTTGATATTATAATACCCAGCCTCAGCCCATACATCTGTCACAACTCTTTACTACTCACATTAGGGATTATTTTAATAAATGAGAATTGGAAATCGGTTGATATACTGCTACATTTTTTTCACTCTTAATTATCAGTTTGACCTAAAAAAAAAATCCCTTCAGACAGGCTCTACTAAACCCATAAACGTTTGTTTGAAAGGTTTGAAATGTCTCCTTTCCAGTCTCAGACCAACTCTAAAGCAGAGGCCTTCACCCAGGCGTTCCTGAAGAACAGCATTCAGCCAAACACACGACATGATCTGAAGAGCATGTTGACTCACAAAGCAGTGATACTGGGCTACACCAGGCCTAAGAAGGACAAGTCCAGGAGGAACAACAAGAGAGCCAAAGGGCTGAACGCTCGGCAGAAGAGGGCCATGAAGGTTTTCCAGATCAAGCCAGAGCACCAGAGGTTGGTCTGGAATCTGAAAGATGGGACAGTTATTGTGCTTTAAAACTGTGATGTACATGTACTGCATCAAAGTAATCTGCATTTCCCCAGTTGTTTCCTAGCCCCTCCTCTCTCGCCAGCATCACTGTCTTGATCATTATTGTTGTAGATACGAGCTTTTTCTGCCTCTGCATGAACTCTGGAGACAGTACATTATTGACCTGTGCAGTGGATTGAAACCAAAAAGGTAAATCAGACCCTGATTTTCATCATTAATTGCCAAATGAAGCAATTTCATAAGTCCTCCTTACTCTCACTGTGTATTCAGTCTCATGTTGTGTTTTATTTGCAGCAATCCGCAGTTTGTGCAGCAAAAGCTTCTGAAGGCAGACTTCCATGGTGCCATCATCACAGGTAGATTAGGTTTCTTTAAAATGAACATGACAGTGACTGTGTTTTTTTAAACCCTAGGCTGCCATGACGTCCTCTGAACTTGTTTGTCTTTTCTTTTCTGTAAACGGAGGCCTATGAGAACTGATAAAGTGGAAAGTTTGGATATTCACCAAAACTTCAAGTTTATAGATACATTTATATAAATACAGATGTATATTTATTTTATACATCCACACACATTATCTTGAACTTTAATCATTTGGAATGTTAGGACATGTTTTCTGTATACTACATTTTATGCTACGACATTTTTTTGGCACTACATCGTGTATTTGGAGCATATTTCAATATTTTTGTTACCACAGAATCTGAACAATCCATCCACAGAATGTATTCTGTAGCTTTTGAACAATCCAGTTTTTATTGATTGAACAAATTTTGATTATAATTGACCATAAGTTACAGTGCAACAATGGTTTGTTGCAAGTTTTTTAGCAAGTATTGCTAAAATTGTTGGGTTTTTTTTATTATCAGAAACTCATCACCTATTAATCGACCAATCAACCAAATGGTGACTGATTAATAGGTGCTGACTTGGATATGACCACAGATCATGTCCAGTGATTTCATACAAAAAGTTGAGGTGAGTATGTGGCGCCCCCTTGAGACAGATTGTCCCTAGACTTTGCAGCGACCCTCCGAACTAGCATGCTAGCACCCCATCATTGCAGCTTTGAATATGAATTGCAGCGAAACAGAACGGCTTATTGTAGCGGGAAAAGAACGCTTTAGTTCGTCCACGCTCTCCGCGTGTGAAATCATGTGTGAATGATTAAATCACATATGTAGCCTGTGACACATTTGAAACATTTTAGACTTGATTAAAAAGTTGGTGGAAAAATGTGTTTGCAGAGCTGTCTAATGTTGACCAAAACATAAGTGTTGTTATAGAGCTGGGGGGGGGGGGGGGGGGGGGGGGGGGGGGTTATTTGTTCATTCAGGTGGAGGAGAGAATTATCATGTTTCAATCAAACAGCCTGTTTCAGATATGCCAAGACAGTGTGGTATTTACACTGGTAATGTCATGAATGGTGGGTCTGGTATCTATCATGTTGATCGCCTATGCTTTGTTTTTTATATATGTTGAATGTTGCAACTGCTGACTACTTCAAGACCATCATCTGGATTCGTTTCTACGAGCTATGTGGCTATGACAGTATTTACTTATATATTTTTTTTGTCTTTACTCTCACAGTGGTCCGGTCTAAATGCCCATCATATGTGGGGACAACAGGGATTCTAGTCCAAGAGTTCAAACATGTCTTCAAAATCATCACAAAAGAAGACAAACTGAAAGGTTAGCCAGATGGACATGTGTCTCTCTCTGAAACTCACCTTAATGGGTCCTGTTTTGCTCTGAGTCTGTCAAACAAAGCCAGATAACTGGGTTAGCATTTTCTCAAAATGCTGTTGTCCAGACTGATTATGACCAAGGTGTTATTACAAACTAATAGTAGTTAGTTTTGTTTCACATTTTTTAAGAGATACACAGTGGAACACAACAGACGTTGGATACAAGTCAAAATGTCTTGCATTGATTAATCTATTAATGAATTTGACATGTATTTAACATAATACAAATATAATGATTTCATCAATGCAACACTGCACTATATTATACAACACGATTTCACAAAACAGCTAATCAGAATGTTGCTGCTAGAGCGATGTGTGGGGGCCAGTGTAGGTACCAGAAATGCTTGATCTGCTTAGAGCCGTACTGAATACTGTAAAGAAATGCAAAGCTTTTATAACATTAGTCACCGATTTTGTTAAAACTGGACCATATTTTATGGAGTTTCTAGATGGACGGAAAGCTTTAAAGTAACCACTTACTGTAAAGTTAGCTCAGTTAGCAGTGCAGCTATTGACCCTATTAGCTTAGCTGACTGCCCAGACCAGGGCTTGAACACCGGGGTATGTTGGTGTTTACACCACTGGCACTGGAACTTTGGACCGCCAGGTGGAGGAGTTTTTTTTTTTTTTAAATTGAGGTTGTTTTAGGCATGTGCTAATTAACAATACTGCATTCAAAAAGACCTATTTTAATGAATGTTTCTGTTGTTGAAAAAGTATGAAATTGTCCGGTGTTTTTCTTATCTTGTGCACTCGGCAGCAACATGTTTTCCAGATGTAACGTTAAACACTGCCATGAACGATGCAACGTCTATGATTGTAAAGTTAGGGCACATCTGGAATGTAAACAGGATCGTTGTGTATAGTAATTATTTGCTACTCTCGACGCCATTAACAAGTCATTGATCGAGAGAAAATGTATTGTAAAAGCATCATATGTTATGAAATAGTCACTTCTCACCAGGGTAACACATTTGCTCCTCTGTTTTTTCTCACCCTCCGCTTGTTGTGTGGCAGTGATCCCTAAGAGGAACAGTGTGTTTGCAGTGGAGATCAACGGCTTCGTGTCCCACATCTATGGAAGCAAGTTTGAGCAGCGAGCCAGTGAACGCTCCGCCAAGAAGTTTAAAGTGAAAGGAACCATCGACTTGTGATGTCGACAGATGTCACTACGAGAGACATTACAAACTCAGACTTCTACTCACCTCTAGGAACTGCAGCAACGACGACCAGTGTTCTGCTGATGGATTGTGGTCATTCACTGTAAAATTATACTTCAGTTCTTGGTTCAGTTTTTCGCATAGGGGTGACTTTCTCACAGAGGTATTCCCTTTTTAAAGGAGGAATTTTTATTTTCATGGGGAGTACTAAACAGCCAGTGAAAACTGGGGGACGGGCTTTGTCCAGTCTGAGAAAATAACCCTTATCGCAGCTTGGGCTTGGACATGGGAGGCCCCTGTCAAGTCTTTTTGGCCCTGATCCCTCTCATAGTGAGTCCAATCAGATACTTATATTAACCTAAATGTTGATTAAATATAAATCTGGCACAGCTGAAGCTTCTAAATCTGACCCACCTTAGTTCTCACAAACGACGTGATCCAAAGGAGGTCCTCGTTAAAATCTTTAAAGTTGACAAGATTAAATTATTCATATGCTGTGGACGAATGTTTAATTGAGAAAGCAACTCCTGAGACTGTCGTGACTGGATCAGCTAGAGAGACAGTCGCTAACTCTGTTTGACTTGTCAGAACTACAAAGGTACTCGGCCCACTTGGGATTGTACAGTGGTGTTGCAGAGTGGAGCTTCTTCCCTCACAAACACTATTAGACTCCGGCTGCAGAGAGCACACAGACCAGACATCAAGTTTCATTTTGGTTTATCAATAAATTATACAAGGAATTAATGTTAACTATTTTGCCAGTGCAGGATTCAGAACCACACACACATCGGTGTGGACAAATACTTTCACACTCTAAATTTGACTGGCATGCACGTAAAATGCACAGCTATCATCCAGGTGAGCAGCGCTGCAGTAAAGAAAGGATTGGAATTTGATCGTGTTTGTCTTTAATTCAATGCTAATCCATTAAAATATGCTCATATCAGCCCTGAAAGAAGATCCATAAGATTGGCTGGGGACGTCTCTCTATCTTTCTGTTATAGATGTGTAAACTGTTTCTATTTTTCAATTCAATTCAGTTTTATTTATATAGCGCCAAATCACAATAACAGTTATCTCACAGCGCTTTTCATAAAAGAGCAGGTCTAGACCGTACTCTGTGATGTTATTTACAGAAGCCCAACAGTTCCCACCAAGAGCAGCACTAGACGACAGAGGCAAGGAAAAACTTCCTTTTAAGAGGCAGAAACCTCGAGCAGAACCATGGCTCAGGGTGGGCGGCCATCTGGAGAGAGAGAGAGAGAGAGAGAGAGAGAGAGAGAGAGAGAGAGAGAGAGAGAGAGAGAGAGAGAGAGAGAGAGAGAGAGAGAGAGAGAGAGAAGAGAGAGAGAGAGAGAGAGAGAGAGAGAGAGAGAGAGAGAGAGAGAGAGAGAGAGGTTGCTATAGACTAAATGAAAAATGGTACAGATATTTATAGTAGTGTTAATGATAATAATCGTAATGTTAATGATTATAATAACAATAATAATAATAATAGGACTAGTAACAATAGTTGTAGCAGAGGGTGTCGAGCAGGAACACGGGAAAGGGGAGAAGTCGAGTTAGTAACATGCATTAATGGGATGAGGTTGCATACAGAGGGAGAGAAAGAAGAGGAGAGTGCATCACGGGAAGTCTGCGCTTTTACACTACATCCACACACATTCAATGCACTGAGCCTAACGGTGCTTTCAGACCAAACGTGAATTTAATCGTCGTGACCCTTTCCTCACGTGAGTACATTTGCTGCAAGTGTTCACACACAATACAAGAAGGCAATTAGAACCTGCGAACCAGGGGCAATTTGGGGTTCAGTATCTTACCCAAGGACACATGGGTAAGATACTGGAGCCTGGAGGTGACGGGAATTGAACCGCCAACCTTTCAATTAACTGGCAACCCGCTCTAACTCCTGAGCCACAGCCACCCAGTGTAGTGGCCAACTAGGTTCTAATCGCCTTCTTGCAGCAAATGTACTCACGCGAGGAAACTTTTACTTTACAGTTACTTTATTGCATCATTTTATTTAGCTTTCATTAAAGGGATAGTAAGTGATTTTAATCCAATGCAAGTTGTCTGTTTTGTGTGTGCTCTGAAAAGAGATTTCTGTTTTTCTATAGAAAAACTGACTCTGAAGGTTTTTCAACACTGGAGAAACTTCAGAGATTTGAAATTTGGAGGGCAGATCCTCTGAGGGAGTACTGGAGGGAGGGGTGTATTTGTTTTGCAGTTGAGTTCAAATATCAACAGTCCTGCAGAATCACTTACCATCCCTTTGATGGAAAGTGATAACATTTAGAATAAAAGAAAATAGCTCATCTAAGCAGCCAGATGGAGAGAATAGCCGCTGTCAGACAGCTGTGTTTAGTTTGTTTTAACAAATAGTTTGTTAAGCTTAAATTGTTGTAATGTAACATACAGAACCTTGTACAGTTTAGACGGCACAAACATTTGGTGTAAGCACACAAGTATCTGTCTGCACCCTTCCTTTTTGTCATTAGAAAACATGGAGGACGTTCCTCTTCTAACAAAGATTGTGAAACATGGTGGGCTTTAATCTGTTTCTAACTGAACACAAATACAACTCGTAGTGTACTCTGTTGAAAACCATCACGTGCTCCTGCTCATGTCTAAGCGCCTGAGTGCCGGTTGAGTGACTTATATAATTCACCTATTTACAGAAGCTGTCTAACCACTTCTGAGCTGGAGGTGTCTCTGTTTTGACAGTGTGGAATTGTACTTTTTTCCCTTGACACTTGATTCCAAGCTTTAGCAGAGGTTTCACTCATATCAGATCACTGATCACTATCAAGACTGCACAAGCCAGACTTACAGGTTTGTATCTGAACCTCACATCATGCCAATGCCAAAAATATATGCATGCTGTATGCACATACTGCACAGTACTCTCGTTAATGAAGACATTAAGCTTGGTCTATGACTTTATAGTCAACAAGTAGCTCATTCACATTTAAAATACATTTCAGAAATCCCCATTGTGAAGCCAGCGTTCGCCTGGATTTGATCTGTACACTGTAGCGCAAAACTGGCCCTTAGGAAGTACATTTAATTTTTCAATTCAATTTTATTTATATAGCGCCAAATCACAACAACAGTTATCTCACAGCGCTTTTCATAAAAGAGCAGGTCTAGACCGTACTCTGTGATGTTATTTACAGAAGCCCAACAATTCCAACCAAGAGCAGCACTAGGCGACAGAGGCAAGGAAAAACTTCCTTTTAAGAGGCAGAAACCTCGAGCAGAACCATGGCTCAGGGTGGGCGGCCATCTGCCTCGACCGGTTGGGGGAGGGAGAGGGAGAGAGAGAGAGAGAGAGAGGAAGAGGGAGAAAGAGGGAGGGAGGCAGCCTACACAATATCCACACAGAGGTACAGACAGTAAAGGTGATGTTGCTATAGGCGAAATGAAAAATGGTACGGATATTTATAGTAGTGTTAATGATAATAATCGTAATGTTAATGATTATAATAACTATAATAACAATAGGACTAGTAACAATAGTTGTAGCAGAGGGTGTCGAGCAGGAACACGGGGGCAGCAGGTGACCCGCAGCCACAGATCCAGACTCCACAGCTAATGCCAATGAAATGTTCCAGTCTCTGTAATAGGGTATGATACAATCAATGGATCTTTTGAGGAAATTAGTGTGAAGACATGCAAGGGAACATTTGATACTACCTCACGTTAACCACCTGCAAGGTTGGAATGGATCGCACTTGTTTGGCAAAAACTTCCTTCATACAGAGTTAGTGGGTAGCATCTGGCAAGCTAAAGAGCAAGATATTTTTCTCAGGAGTGGGTACATTTATATTCATCTGATGACACAAACAAGTATCAAAATGAATGCTAATGTTGCTCTGTGTCTGCTGGGTGTGTAAACAGGCAATGGGTTGCTAACACGTTAGTTAAGTCAGCTCTACAAGGCCATAACATGGTTAACTTGAGAATTCTAGCTTGATTAAAGCTTTAAGAAAAGAAGCAAAAGTTGCCAAATGTTAAATTTAGCAGTTGTACAAGAAATTTATTTTCATTCAACATTTTAATTGAAATCAAGGACTGTCTGATCAAACCGTAAGTAAACCAAGGCTTGTTGGCAGCTCTTGGCATGTGAAAAATATTGATAGCAAAAAAGTTTCAGGATTCAGTACCCAGGTCGTCCCAAAAAAAGTGAATATTAGACTTATTGTACATTTGTCAGGAGACCAGAAATGGCCAAATTAATGCAAATATGTGCGATAATGGCCTCAGAATAAACATTTATTAATTTAGCTGACGCTTTTATCCAAAGCAACTTACAATTGCTTTATATATATATATGTATATGTGTATATGAGGTCGCACGCCTCTGGAGCAACGAGGGGTTAAGTGTCTTGCTCAGGGACACATTGGTGTCTTGCAGTGGATTCGAACCTGGGTCTCACACTAAAGAAAGTGTCTTATCCACTGCCCCATCACCACCCCAAATCACTTCATATTTGCTATATAGTGCCTGCAAATAAATCAAGGGACAAGGTAGGTTTAATACAGGGCAGTAAAATTAAATGTGGTTTGTAACTCCCTTCTGCTACATAGCAGACAATATAAAGTATATATAAAGAGTCCTAAGGGTGTGTGTAGTGAGACACAACTGGGAGAGGGAGGGAGAGGCGGATTGAGGTCAGGCCGTCCCCAATGGCTCTCCCTGTGATGCTGATTCTCTGAATCCTGAAGAACCACTGATGTAGACAGGAATTGTGTCTGTCTCATTTCTTCTTAAATCATAGATCAGCTCTTTGGTTTTGCTGACGTTGAGCAGTAGGTTGTTCACTGTGCACCATTCAGATTAAGCGAGATTATCAGTTTCCTCCCGATATGTTGTTGTTTGAGATCGGGCCGATGATGGTGGTGTCGTCTGCAAACTTCACAATAAAGTATGAGTTTACTTCTCTCTGTGGTGTTTAGACTCTATAGTGTTCATCGTTTAGGGAATACTGTGATCAGAGGAGGGAGTTTGGACTCAGTCAATGGTATATGTTGTGTTTTTTGCTTTAAGTTATTCTTGTGGGTAAGGTGAAAAACATTCCAAAACTCTTCTACCTGGTTGTTGGAGTCTCCCTTGTGTTCTTGCCATGCATGTGTTCGTCACTTACTGTAACCTGGCTGACGGAGATGTCACCTTTGTGTGATGACAAAAAGCTATTTGTGGTTTTCCCACACCCAGCTAGTGGAAGGAAGAGTAGTATAATAGATAATATAGTCAAGAGATAGACTTTATTGATCCCCCACTGGGGAAGTCCCCCTCTGTCGCATCAGCTCCAGATACAACACGACAGATTAGAAAATACACATTAAATAAAAATTCAATAGAAAAATGTAAAAGAAATGGAAAGATAAGAATAAGAGTAATGTGTTCACTCTATACACCTCCTATATACAGGTACTGATAAATAGGTATTGATATGGAACATTGCATGGGTCGCAGCAGGAGGTAGCTGCACAGTGTAGAGATAAATATAATTACACAAGATAGAATATATACTGCAGTAGTATATACAATACCGGTAATAATACAGTGTGTATAAGAAATTATATTTGTGTAATTGCACAGTGCAGGAATAAAATAGTGCAAATAAGTGGCTGTGATAAGTGTTGTCATAATGAACTTGAATTTAAAGCAGCAAAATGTCCTGATGAGAGATGACAAACAACAACTGGCATAATTACGACAAATGAGCTGCTCGACCAGTTTGACAGCCCTTTATCAGTTTGTGAAACATGAGCTCTCGTCAAGTCAGTTTTACTGTGTTTATAGTTTCTGCTCACAGTGGTAAAGACTTAACACGCTATTGGTGTAGTAGATAGCTGCTTTGTTTTTCCAGTTTTTCCTTTTGTGTCATCTAAGTGGATTTTGTGGCCCTTTAAACATGTTATCATGTATACAGTTTTTGTATTGGTGGCTCAGATATTTAAAAGATGCAGAATGCATCTTTGATTTAAATTGATGGTGATGGAATGCATGGTGAAATACAAATATACATTCATGAGCAGAGAATATACCATGAAAATGTTGGTTTTCTGTAAATGCTGACATTTCCTTCTTTAGAATTGCTTTTGTCAGTTTTTTCTGAAAGCTCCCTCCCCCTACTTCTTACAAGATGTGTTTGTCATAAAGCTGAACTTACTTTGGAAAAACCCATTGCGTCACCAACAACTAAGGCTATAAGTGCCCTGCTCGGCTGCTTGTCTTATCAGAGAGACAAGACGAACACATGACAACATCCCACACCTAAAGAGGCGTGGAACTGTCAGCATAAAACACTCAGATTGCTGCACAGAAAACAGGACTTTTGTTGACTTGTCAACTAGATACAAAACCACCATGGTGGACCAGCTATCATTTGCACAGGAGAACCAGGAGCGGATCCATGCTGTTGAGAGCTCATTTGGGCCAGCTGGGAAGCCCCTGTCCAAGCCGGGTCGGGTTCTTATCGGAGAGGGCCGGCTGAGGAAGCAGAGCCGCCGGGGGCCACAGCCTAAAGTCTTCTTCCTCTTCAACGACGTGCTGGTGTACGGCAGCATCATACTGAACGGCCATTGGTACAAAAACCAGCAGATCATCCCTCTAGGTGAGCAACTCAGCCTTCTCCAGAACACTGCAACTAGACAAAACCTCGCCTGAGGACTTAATTATGAAACACATTCGCTTGCAGCTACAGGCAGTGACAGCTACAGTGTTTAGATGCCTTGGTTAAGTCTGCCAGCATTACTCCAACACTAATGAAACATAAAATTATGGTTAAAATGATAAAGAGCTAATTGTCAACTCCAGCTGCTTCCAACCAGACTGAAACAAATGCCTGTAGTCTTCAAAATGAGCTGCAAAGAACTGGGAAGTTTTATAAAAGTGAATTCATGAAAATTGTTTGTTTGCATGCTGACTGTACCATACATTTGTAATCCTGTGATAACATACCATTTTTTTTATTCTTTCAGAGAACATCCAGCTGGAGGACTTAGAAGACAGTATGAGCATGAGAAACCAGTGGTTGATACGCACACCACGCAAGTCCTTCTACGTGTCAGCCGACTCATACGAGGAGAAGCGAGCCTGGATCGAACACATTGAAGACTCCCAGTCCAGACTGCTGCAGAGCAGTGGCTGCAAGCCCGGGTCCTACTTTGCCGTTACCTGGATCCCCGACCAGGCCTCCGCCGTCTGCATGCGCTGCTCTGACAAGTTCACCATGACCCAGCGTCGACACCACTGCCGAAAATGTGGCTTTTTGGTTTGTGGTTCTTGCTCCAAGAAGCGGGCGGTGATCAGACATATTCACCCGACTAAGCGTGTGAGGGTCTGTGCCACGTGTCACTCGAGTCTTTCGAGGTCGCAGGCAGAGGACCAAGAGGTGTCTCGCCTGAGAGGAAACAGCACCGGGAAGATAGGCTCGGATGAAGATGAAGTGGAGGGGTCCAGTGAAGAAGAGGAGGTAGAGGAGCAAATGGAGGACCATGACCCCAGTGGGTGGATGGACTCCTGGTCCCCCTATGTCTACCTCAAACCAGAGCATATGAGGCCCTAAACATGAGCATATCAAGAGTGCTGCAGTCACACTGAAATAACCTTCCACTGGAATTTGAGACTTGCTTTAAGACATGGATTCGACAATGCTGAGAGAGCTCTGTGCTGTAGAAGCAACTTAACTTAGTCCCTGTCATGACTACAAGACAATCGTATAGAAAGTAAAACAATTTTGTACATACTGTATTTATTGATGTCAACTGTTTGTTTTACCTCATGCTTTTTGTAGAAACACTACTGCTGTGAAGAAGTCACTTTATTTCTCTGATTATGTCCTGTATTTGTTGTCAAAGGATTTTGAGTAGGACACTTGAGGAAGGCTTCAGTCTGCCTTTCTAGATATTTATTGAAGTCTGATTTCAGTCATATGTGTATATGGCTGTGTTTGTGTACATGGAAGGATTTTGACTTGCATGTAATGTCTTTTCATGAAAAATAAAGCAGATACAAAATAGATAAAAGATTTGTCTGTGATGATTGGGTGTTACCAACTCAGTGGGTTATGTTATCGCTCGAGTTGGTCTGTCTGGCATGATATTTCAAGAAGTACTTGACAAATGTCTGTGAGGTAATAATCCACACAGTATAAAGCAAAGCCTTATAGAATTTTACTATAAAAACTTGAATTTATTCATGGTCAGATCAGTCATTGTACCACACATGGATCCTTTGCAATGTATATAAAGTGATCAGCCATGCCTTTATGACCCCTGACAGGTGAAGTAAATAACAGGTCATTTAATTACCATGGCACCTGTCAGTGGGTGGGATATATTAGGCAGCAGGTGAATATGCCATATCATAGGATTCATGCTCATGTCCTGGAGATGTAGGCATTGTCATCCTGGTTTCTCCATTCATTAATTCTCTATCTTTTGGGTATATTTAGTTGAATGTGGTTTTATGATTGATGTGAACAAGTGTGCACTGATGACTGAGTGCTTGATACTATTATAGTAACTGTCAGTAGGTTGAGACTGACTTGTCATACTAAATGAATGAATGATTTTATTTTATACTTTATTTTTGTGTCATTCCATTGAAATGACACACGATAATATGAATAAAATAAAAAATAAAACATATAAATAAAGACTTTGGTAGCTGACATTCACATTACCAGATAAATTATTATTGCTGCAAACCACATGCTGTACATGGTTGTTGAAACAAAGTAAAGAAAAGTAAAACATGTTTGACACAGAATGGAAATACAATAGAACATGTATACAACACATTTTCTTAGATCATGCTTGTCCAGATACTCTGACAATGCAAAAGGGTCCTTTAAAGTCTTTTCATTATTTCAATGTCTTCCAGCAAAAAAGTAAACTGTTTTAGTTCTGCGGAATAAACTATTTTTTATTTATCTATTTTATTTTATTTAGTTTTATTTCTTGTGTACACTGTATATTAAGAATAGTATAGTAGCTCATCTGTGCACATATGCACATATACATACATGTACATACCAATCAGTAACTTTGATTTGACGCTTAATGGTGAGCGTGTTTGACTGTGTGTTTATTTAGGTGTGGAGTGCTAAGCTGGCAGGGGTTACACTGTCCAGTCTGTCTTAGCTGTGGGTTTGTCACTAACAGAGGGGTGTGGTGGTTTACAGTAGAATAGTGTGACATTTTCACTTGAACAATACTCTAGTGTAATATTGTAATTAAACACGTATCCATCCATACAGCAGACGTCAGTGTTTCACACCAACAACACTCTGACAGAACTATTGTTTCACTGTTTTTTTCCACAGGTGGGAAAGGCCGCCCAGCAGTAAGCCTGGCTGTGATTGTGTTGTCACATCTGTTTGTCTTATCTGCCTCCAGGCAAGGTGGCTACGTGAAACAAGGAAATGTTGACATGTTTCTGGAAGATGACTCTTTTGAGCAGGTGTACAGAATCAACTGAATAGAGAGTTCCCCTTGTTCTATTGTGAAGATACAGACAAGTATAATGTTTGGATTTTTTAAATTTTAAAAGAAAGGGTCGGTTGTTTGAAAAATGTTTGGCCAACACAGATGTATTTAGTAAAAGCCAGCAGAGGGTCCAGCAGAGTTGGGGAATGTACAACAGCCTCTTGTTTCTTATTTTTCCTGAATAATGCATCGGATGTGAGTAAAACAAAATCTCATGCGGTGTACCAATGAACATGGGCCACAAACAAATGAAAAATATCTGTAATACAGCACATGGCAATTCATGTTTGAATATGTTCATATTTTTTTGTTAAAAAAGAAAATATTTAATGCATATTAATTATTCCCACACATTTACATTCATACTGTTATAGCATATTTGAGTGAAGCCGCATGTAATGTGTGTTGTCTTGTGTATTATTATGTATTGTATGTTATTATGTCATGTATACTATGTTGCTGTCTGCATTAATTCTTTTCTGGGAAGCGAGTGGCGGCACTGAACATAGCTGTGGCCCAGAGGCTTGCTCCAATTTCTTGCAATTTCCCCACTGTGGGACAAATAAAGGCTTCATTCATTCATTCATTTAATAACATAAATAGTATATGATGTGGTTTTATATTCATTCCTGTAATGCCTACTGTTAGTAGTGGCGGAGTACTCTACTTACGTACAATTTGAAGGTACCTGTGCTTTATTTGAGTATTTCCGTGTTATGCTACTCCACTGTATTTATGAGTGAATAAGAAAAAATATTTTAACATTTACAGTATTCACTACATTCATTTTACAGATATTCTTATTTACTTTGCAGATGATGATTTTACTCACAAAATATTCACCCTCTACCAGCTACAACTTTAAAATGCTGCTTGCATGTTAATACATTAACAATAATATATAACGTAATATAATACTATATATATATTTATATGAACACAAACATGAACGCAGAGTGTATAAAAGAAAATGCAAACCATGGGGAAAGCCAGTACTCAATTCATTTAAACCACCAAGATTTCAGATTAATGAGAAGGAAATGAAGAGTGCGTAATTCTGTTCTGAGAGTAAAATAGTTCCTCTTTATACCAACTGGTTTTCTAAGGAAATGAACCATTAATCTTGCTCCAGAAAAATTCCTTTATTTCATTGTTTTGCTTCTTTCTTGTAGTTTTTCTCAAGTGATAAAAAGGCTGGACACACTTAGTCATTTGTAAAAAGAATATTTACAATTGGAAAATGATCTGGATCTGATAAAAGCAGTGGCAGAGAAATCAAACTGTAGTTTATTTCCACAGATTGTGTGACAGTGTTGTTCATCCAGCACTCAAGGTTTTTATGATATGTATATTCACCCTCATTAAAGAGGCATTCCACTGATTTTACACAGGAAGGTCAGTTTACTTGTCATGGAGAGTGTTACTCAGTCTGTGAACAGTTGTAAGATATTTTCTGTCGCCCTGGAGGAGCTTTGTCATGTCTTCTCACTCTTAAATCAACCTGTACTTGAACCTTTTACTTAATGAAAAACATGCCAATTCAGGTATAAATTGTTATAATTTCCTTTGTGAGTGAAATTACAGATGGTGCGTGTCCAAGTCATGTCACCATGGAGGCAAAACTATATTTACAGCCTGAATTATTTCCATCAACAGCTGCATTTGGAACAGATCTGTGGTGAACTAGAGTGACCACGTTGTACCAGGAGTCATGGTATATGAGGAGCAGAGAAGGCTCTGGAAAGTAGACAGTTAAAATTAAAAGTTAAAAAGTTGCTCTTGGATCAGATGGGCTGATCTGAGTTGGACTCACTGAAATCATCTTGTCATCAAGTTGCTGTGAATTGTGCAGGTCACCTGTGTGTGCATGTTCATAGTTGTCATGTGTAGTTGGATGTGGCAGTGTATTGCACTGTACCTGTTAAAGAGTAATACAGATGGTAGGTAGGCAGTACTGTGCATCATACTCAGTGGTGGCATGCAGTATATGTGTGAATTTGTCAGTTTTCGTGCTCTAAAGTACCGAATTCGCTAAGGTGAACATGTCAGCAAGTCACTTCTGCCTTGCTGTTCATGTTTCTATTAGGCCTTGTAGCAATCCTGTAGTACTTCCTGTTTTGACTGTTTAAATAGTGGTGCAATGACATTTAGAAATACATAACATATATGAATCATAGTGATGAACACACGGAGAATTCTAATTAAATACAAATTAATTCTCGGCTCTGTGCCTTCTAGATGTATAAATAGGCAATTGTTTGCTGACTCATTCAGAAAAAGTTGTTTAGCTCTATACATGACAGAAGACACAGTTGGAGACATGAGTCACTGAAAAGGCAGAAAACAGCTCCCCCCACTGTGCCAAGTCAAAAATTGTTGTTCCCACAGTGCACATATTTCACAGTAAAATCCCTTATACTTGCACTAAATATGATGATGTCAAAGGAACACTCTTCCATTGTCTGTGGGAATGTAGGTTGGTAAGGAGATTCTGAGAGGAACATCAGTTGTACCTCCCATTTGAACCGTTATTTATCATGAATCGATACCTTAAGGATCTTTATATAGTGTGTATTTTTCCATAGGTCCATAGGTAAGTGGATCATGTATGACATTAGAAAAATGTACATACCGTGCTTACTGTGAAACAAACAAAATTCATTTAAGTAACAACAGGTCCCCTTAGTACAGTTTCTTAAGGGGAAGATACATGAGTTGCACTGGCAGATATGTATAATTACCAAGAATAGTAATTCATGTGCATAGCTGTGGTAGAGCATGTGTCAAGCTTCAAGTTTCTTGGCACCCACATCTCTGATGATCTCCCACCTGGTCCCTTAACTCCTCCACCCTAGTCAAAGTGGCACAGCAGTGCCTTTACTTCCTATGGAGCATTAAGAAAGTTCCTCTGTGTCCCAGGAGCCTGCTGGACTTCTACCGCTGTTCCAGTGAGTGCACACTCACAAACTATCTCAGTGTGGTATGGCAACTGCATCAGACCTTAAAGCATTCCAGCAGGTGGTGAAAACAGTCCAACAGATCACCCAGTTACACACCAGTGAGAACATTTCTCACAAGCACTGCCTGGGCAGGACAAGAAACATCATCAAGGATGTCGCTTAACCATGGACTCATACTGCACAGCTCACAGTACTTTAACAGACATGTTAGTTTTGCACAGACTAAACCCCTGCACTGTTTAATAATGTTACTGTACATATAACCAACTGGATATACGTTATTATACTCTGCATACTTACCAAGTACACAGATGCTGTTCTTACTGTACATTTCACTCTCCATTTTTTAACTCTGTCAATTTCTCCTCTATACAATTTTAATATATTCACATATAATATTTGCATATTGTAACTCCACTGTACATATTGTAAGATAAAGCATAACTGTAGTACTTCCTAATGCTCTCATGAAACACTAGATTTCTGTAGTTCTGCACAGGTAAAACAGTTACAATCAAGACTAGTTTGTAATCATGGTTTTTATTTGACCAATAGGTACAATTGTGTTAAGTAAGCAGCTAAATGGAATTCAACCATCATTCACTTTATTATTTACACCTGTGCATTTCTTACTGTGACATGTCAAGCACCCAAACAGGCTACTCCTAACCAACTTAACAGGCCTCTGGAGGTATCTTTAATTTGTTTCTATGTGAGACAGGTTCTCAATTATGTAGACTGATTTTACTGAAAGAGAAATGGAAAGACAAACCAAACACAGCCATACTAAGAGGGTGGGAACCATGGAAGAGAGAGAGACTGGCTGACTGCCAAAAGCTTATGTGAGCTTAGCATTGTTACCAGACCAGGTTGAGCTGAATTTCCATGTGGGGAACAGAGAGAGAACCAGTCCAGGGGCCACTTTCACAAGATATTTTAGTAGTGTTGGGCCAGTCTTAATTTTGCTCTTAGAAGCTATCTACCATGGTAACAATCAGTTACACCTGCTGCCCAGTGGCATTAAATGACAAAAAAAGCCAAACATGACTTGTAATAGCGTTTTTCTAACAATGTTGTGGAGTGAGTAATGAGGAGGGAAAGAATCTTTAGGGGTATTAGACTTTGACTATGCTGGATCTAACTAATAGTCAAACTTCAGATAGATGGATAGATTATGATAAATAACAGATTTTTTCTTACCTTTACCAGAGGAAGACCATCAGTAGGTGAAATCAGTCCAGTCACAACCACATCAAATCAAAGACTTTTTTTTATTTCTTAAGCTACTCACTACTCAAGCATTTTTTTTAGTAAATACTTTTGTATTCTTACTAAAGTATTTTTTTTGATGACCACGTATACTTGTTTTTGCAAAGTAACAGTACTTTTACTTGAGTACAATTTTAAGTTTACCCACCTGTGTTCATTTGCCATTTATTCTGTAGAAATGAGACTTTTTCAAAATTAAAAACAGCAGATTGATGTGGTTGCTAACCAAGCATGGAGCTCCATTCCCAAATGCAGAAAATGTTTGTCTCCTGAAATAAATTATGTGAAGAGGGTAACGATACGTAAGCAGTTCATTTGGAGAACCACAACCCTATGTAACATACTCTAGATGTAACAAATTGCGCATGCTTTTTTAAAAAAAATTTTAACTTAGAGTACATTCAAATGTACTTCTTTTGGCATGTCAAGTCAAAAGGAATTAAATGAAAAACAGTGTACATTTTCTTCTTTATGACAATTTAGGCTATTATCCACATTGTGTGGTTTAACATTAAGATGAAAATAAGGCAATCCAAAAGGCCGGATCTGTTATAAAAACCAGCTATGTGAAACAATGACACTGTTTTAGATATGTTGACTCAACTTTATGGTCATTAACTATTGAAGGTATTGAAGGTCTTCCTAATAATGTTGCAGTTATTAGTTCTCAATTTAGTAGGATTTATTGCAGGTCTGCAGTATTGGGATTCATTAAAGTAGTTTTACATTGATGTTCATGATGTATTACATACACATTTACATAATAATGCAATTGGAGCTGGACTATTAACCAGGTTGGCAAAGGTTTGTGAGTACAGCATTGTTGTGTTTATTAAGTGTTGAGCAATTTTGATGGAACTACCAAGGTGGAGATGGGTTTTATAAATAAACTTCAACACTGTCTTCTCTCTCACTCTGTCTTTACGTGTTTTCTTCAGTAGATGGTAGCAGTGTCAAGACAACACCAGTGTTTGCAGCGTGGCATTACTTCAGCCACTTTAGGTGGATAAAGAGGGTTATAAAATCTGAAAATGTCATACTTCCATTCATTCTATCACATAGTCAGCAGACAAAAGGTGAGACATCTTTTAAAAATCCCCAAAAGACAATGGAAAAACTCACACAACATTTGTTCACATTGGTCCAATAACAGTACTTAAAAATCTCAGTTTGTTTGTAGAAATAAGTAATTTATTGGTAAGTGACACATACCCTACATGAGAACTTCAAACACAACCCTGCCAATCTGCCAGCACAGCAGGGCCTCTGCCAGGGCAAAGACCTGCCAGAGAGCGTTTGGACTAACTCATCATACTACGTAGCAGAAGGGAGTTACAAACTCAATTTCACAATATAACATGTTATATTGTGAAAAAATAAATCTACCTACCTACCTATATAGCCTAACTTTTGGTGGTGGAAACTCCAAATGGTACAAAAAGTAGCCTAAATGATCACAACCCACCCAAAACATGTTTAACCCACATAGAAAGCAGTCCAGTCTGACATCTTCTGGTCTTTGGATTGAGATTTGCTTGTTTGCTAGAAACAACTGTCTATGGTTCCATATGGGGAGGCAGTTGGGAAGCAACTGTACAGTCTGCATGCAGAACCGAAACAGTGAGCTAAGGGTGTCTAGAAGCAGAATTTGATATTAGTTCTCAGGGGGTTTCCTCTCACAGTGACCCTGTTCAAATTACACAGTGATTAATAGACTCAATGTAAACTTTAAAAATGCCACAGTGAAAATAATCTGTTCATAGCCATACGGACACCATACCAACATTACACATTTAAGTACAGTTTAGCTACAGGTTCAATGACTGTATCTGTAGAATATGTCACAGACGAGGAACTTTTTTTTAACTCAACACATCCTGTATCCATTTCAGGTTGAAAGCCCTCTAGCTTTTCTGTGGACAGAATCTCTTCATTTGTAAACAAGGCTTTTATCAAATTGTTTTTATCAAAGGCAAACTCAATGTAGAAAGACAGGGCTGGCAGCACTGGTGACATAACACTGGAAATTGGATTCAGCATTCAGAAACTGCCAGCAGATGAATACTGTAATCACAGCCAACTGACACTAAATCAATCTACCTCAAGAACGAGATGGCACCAGGGGGCCCCAAATTGGAAAAATACAAATATGATGGGTCTTTCAATGTTGCATGGTTTGTCCAGTTGTTTTATTATTATGTCTTATTAGTATACATAGAATGCATTTGATCTTAACATATGATCTTAACAGATATAATTTAAGTTTCAATAGGTTCATTTATTTACTTCGTTTTAAAGAGTCCCACTCCAGTCAAAACTGTATTTTGTTTATTGTTCTTTCACTGTGATGTTTGAGCTTTACTGTGCAGAATGATGTTTGTGCAGTTTGTTTTCACATTCATCTACTGAGGGGGAAAGTTTCTGTGAGCTGACCTTAAATCTGAGTTTAACACAGCGATGCAAGCCAATCACGGTCCAGTATGAAACTTACACAGGTGTGACAGAAACTTGAAGCCTCCAGCTCACAAACACTAAGAACAGACTTGAAGTGGGAGATATATTTTTTCCACCCATTAAATGTTTGAAACGAACATATATGTGCTTATTTATAGATTCTGGATTCTACAGATTTTTCAGTAAGGTTTATTGAACTTTCTGGGAAAACATTTTCAGAGGCTGTGGTGTGTCTTCAAACATCTTTGAAGAGCATCTTTCAGGCAGCTAATAATTGTTATGTAATAGCCTATTCTGATAAATGCATCAGGTAGCCTGATTGTAGGAAGCCATATTTGTTTTCGAACAGAATGTGGTGTAATTATACAATCTTTGGCAGCAGCATCTAGTGAGTTACAGAGCGTCATCAGACAGCTGATCTGATCAGCTGTCTGATGAAGCGCGGACTCTAGCCTCTCTGTGCCATTGGCTGCTGCTGTCAGTTCATATCGCATGGGGGACTCGTTTTCAACCGGAGAGCTAATTTCACCGGGACGTGACCACAACATGATGGACTAATGACTGACTTCACCCAAAGCTGCGCTGCTGAGCCAAAGATCCAACACTTATCTCTTAAACCGACTTTGATTTTCCAACTTTGAAGCCAGGATGGCTTTTTTCTTGCTTTTCATTTTATTAACTATTAAAACTAGCCAATCAGTGGCCTCCGGACACGGAGACGTTTTTACAAACCACTGGGCAGTGCGGATTACAGGTGGTCAGGAACAAGCTGATAAAATCGCTGCAAAATACGGATACATAAACTTGGGACAGGTAATGACACACTTAATTTCGGTTGATTTGTTATTAGACTACTGCTGTTGTGAATTAACCCACAAATGACATCACATGGATTTCCTGTAAACTTTAACCCATTAAAGAGGAAGATTCACTTCAAACTGAAGCTAAATCTTGTTTTAAATTTTCTGTGAAAGTAGAAACTTTCAAAGCAGTGTACATTTTCTTGACAGAGAGAACTGGTTGATAGTCTTCTGATGTGATATTAAAACTAATTAATGGCTTAAATGGATGACAAAAACTTGGTTAGACAGACAGACAAAACGAAATGACTGTCACTCCACCTACAATTAGGATATTACAGGGCACAAAATAACCTGGTCAAAATCGTTGCATCATTAAAATTTTGGGAACATGCAAAATTGTGTGTGTGGACAACTCCTTCTCATTTGTCTACTGCTTTTAAATTTTTTAGGTAGGCTACTTGATAGGCCTACAGTCTGTAAAGGAGAATAGAAGATATCTGTGGTTAAAGGAGGTGTGGCAGGATGAAGAGAGATGTAGTTAAAGGAATGGTTCCAGTCAGAGTAGATTTGAGTCTGAGGAATAGACTTCAGTGTGCCAGCTGTTCACATGTCCTGAGAATCCTGCTCACAGTTCTGGTGCCAAGTCGAGAGAGAACATGCGTATTAAGTGACATCATATGCTATACAGATGGCTCCAATGTGTTTGGAAAAGAAAAAGCTTTGTAAAATCAAGTTAATGTTTTTTTATTTTAAAGAGTCAGACCAGATCAGTGTAAAAGGCCATTTAGATAACAAGAGCTCAGACAGATAGAATATTTAGCATTTAGCCAACCGTCTAGGTTTCAGTGTAATTGTTGTAATTTTCTTGTTGTCACTGTTGGATGTGTTTGGTCAGATAGGACGTCTGGAGGACCATTACCATTTCCACCAAAGCAGAGTGGTTCGCAGAGCTGCGTACCCTTTGAAGGGCCCCCATAGCTTCATCCATTTGGATCCCGAGGTGAGACTTGGATCAATTTCTTTCAAGCGGAATCAAAAAGTACAACAGAGGAGATATAGTCACATAAACACATTTTTTCCTCTTCTCTAAAGCCTTTCAAGTTGCCTTTCCAACCCCGGACATAGTACCACATTGGCAGAAGATCACATATTTCTGTCATGACTGTATATTTTCCATTTCAGTGGTTTATACAGTGGTATGAAAATGCTGTACACCTCTTGTGGTGTAAAAAGATGGACTGTAAGGTTATACCCAACATTCAAATAAAAATTAGTTAACAAATTTTATAATCGGGATGAAGTTCACTCCTCTTAGACTGAGATGCAGTTGGAAGAAAAACAAAACAAAAACGAGATGTGCAGCATGGTCCACGTGACATTACAGTACATATTTAGCTGATACTTTTATCCAGAGCGAAAAATGACAAGAATCATGCAAGTACATCAACTTAATCAAAAATGCTGAACAGCTTCAAAAGCTACATTTAGAAAGAGTTCTTTTCTATGCTCTTTTCTTTGTTTTTAAAAATAATGTATTTTATTTTCATGGGCAAAGGGGCCGTCTGAACAGATGAGTTTTCAGTCTGCAACATAAGATGAGTGATAGAGTTTCTGCTGTCCTGATGTCAATGGGTGAAGTAAAGTGTTGTGGACTGGGTGGGGTGTATGGTTTGACCATGTCCTGGATGTAGGATGGACCTGAGCCATTTGCAGCACAGTACCAGTAGTACAAGTACCAGTCTTGAGTTGGATTTGAGCAGCCACCAGTAGCCAGTGTGTTGTGTGGAGGAGCGGTGTAGTGTGAGAGAACATGGGTTGGTTGAAGAACAGCCGAGCTGCTGCATTCTGGATGACCTGCAGAGGTCGGATGGCACATGCAGACAGACCAGACAGGAGTGAGTTGACGTAGTCTAGATCAGGCATGCAAACTGGTCCAGGGTTAAAAAGGTGAGAAGGATACGCAAGCAGAGAAACGTACAGAGACAGTGTAAGAGGCGTCTGTTTTAAGTGTACCTTTTGTATAGAAAACATTTCTATATTTCTATATATATATACATTTCAAGCATTTGTCTACTGCAACAAGAGAAAGCAACACGCAAGGGCGTCACTTTGTGTTGAAAATTAGTGGGGATATAACGACTCAGATTAGGGATGTGATGATACACTTAGCTCACGAGACATGGCGATACACCATACTGCTGTCACGAGAACAAGATGTGATGATAATTTAATGCTATTTTATAGAAATCATCATTGTTGAAATATATGAGATGGGGGGTCCGGTGGTCCTCCCCCAGAAAACTTTGAGCATTCTGGTAAATTTTCTATTCTGCCTTTCCTACATCAATTTAGGGTGCAAATGTTTTTATTTTGTAAAGGGAAACACAAAAATTCAGGTGGCAGGTGACAAATCAAAATCTATAATTAAAGCTGCAAGCAGCATTGGGCAGGCCTTCGCACATGTAGTGCGTCGAGGTGTGAGGCGGCCGCGTTTCAGATTCTGGAGCTCTGCTGGTGCGGCTGCGAGTAACGTTACGACATGCACTTCGGACGCTGCACAAAAGTGTTAATTGTCACTTCCTGTGTTCCCTTTGCGGCGCTACATAGCACTTGGTGCTATGACTATAACTGAATATTAGCATGTAGATTTGGTGAGTTTGATGCAGATGTGAGCATATACACTGAGGTTACAACAACTTCCTCTTTCATGAAGAATCATCGATTTTCCACGAAAACTCACCGTTTGTACAACTTTTAATCGTCAATGGCTTTAGAGTAGACAGGGTAAATCTGACGTTGGTAGGACTAATTCTCTCGGAGGAGTTCGTTAGAGTACGGAGTGTGTAAAGATCCAAAAGTGACCATAAAATTGAAAACGCTAGCTAGCACTTCCGGTCTGTAAGGGATGCCTAGAGCGTCTCATAGAGACGCTTCCGGTGCGTCTACTACTCTTTGTCACTCTTTCTCAAATCGTCAGTATATGTAGCCCTGAGATGAGAACGGGCTCAAATTCTAATTGCATCAAGAATTTTAAAGAGGGCCTGGTGGGTGGTAGAGCACTAAAGAATGTGTTGGTATTTTTGTATTTCTAAAGTCTATATACAGTATTTGACAGTATGATATGATCAAAAAATGACATGGTCAAACCAAACCTTTTCCACACTTGTTTTAGGGAATGCTTTTGTTACTTCAGTCCAGTTTTCTATGACTCTGTGGTTGCAGAGTCAGTGGCCCCATTGAGGCTAGTTTCCCCCTCAAATCTGATGTCTACGTGGGTCACTCATGTAACGGCAAAAGTCAGGGTAAGGATTCTACACTGGTGTAGGATGCTTACAGATATTACAGTAATTCCAGTATCCTTACATAGATTAAATCTATACTGACCAATTCTTCAAAATCTGTCTGGAATTAATTGATTTAATTTAGAAAAATCAAAGTTATTAACTTTTTTCTGCACAAAAAGGTTTTTCTATGTAATTGTATAGGTATTGTACAAGGGCTTCTACAGAGAAGAGTGTGGATCTTTTTACACCTGAAACTGATTTATAGTGTTCTTTCCATTTCCATCTTTAGGTGGACTGGGCCCAGCAGCAGGTAGTAAAACCAAGAGTAAAGAGGCACGCCCAAAGTCACGCGACCATTCATTTCAATGACCCTAAATGGACCAACATGTGGTACATTGTAAGTACAGAACACTGAATCATTATTCTTACCATTTTCATTTTGACAAGACAAGACAAGATGTCTGATGTTTGTTGTCTATTTTTGTCTTCAGCACTGCAATAATAAGAGCAGCCACTGTAGCGCAGATATGAACATTCTGGCAGCCTGGCAGAGGGGCTATACCGGCAAGAATGTGGTGGTCACCATATTGGATGATGGCATAGAGAGGAACCACCCTGATCTGGCCCAGAACTATGTATGTGCTATCCAACCATCTCCAAAAATGGATACAGTTCAAAATCAACATAAATCCTTGTGAATTTCATTTTCACATGTAACATCTTAGGTTATTGCCCCACACAAAGAGAACTGTGATAGAATACACAGCTTATTTTTAAATAAACTTTGCTGTTTCTCTGTCCATGCCTCACCAATTTGTTGCCATTTTTTCTGTTGTCCTATCATTTCTGTAGGACCACCTAGCAAGTTATGATGTCAATGGGAATGACCATGACCCCACACCACGTTATGACTCCCGCAATGAAAACATGTAAGAAAGAATACCACCAATGTCTCCACCTTGTCACGTTCAACTTAAAGCTGGGGTAGGCAATTTATTTCAGAAGCATTTTTGTTATATTTGTTGAACTTGAACAATAATTGAAATGCACTGTAATAAGCAGGGCCAATCATTTAATTCTGTCCAAAAGAAGTGATTGGTTGGCCTACCTAACTGCACACACTCTGCCTGTGCACTCACTGCGCATGAACATGTGTTTTGAGGTAGTGGCTTTCGAGGGAGGTCTGCAGGGAGGGAGTCGGATAATCTCAGAATCTAGTTGTTTCTTTGATAGTTTCTCCAACATTGCTTACCCTAGCTTTATATCTATTCTGCAGTTCTCCCAAATATTCCCCTGTGCTTTGATCTTGTCTCTATCCTTTTAGTATACGGCCACGTGCCCATGATACAGCAGGAGTAGTTCCAGATGAGTTCCAGACTCATTTTCAGAATATCTAGAAGTTTTAGTGCCTGAGTGTGTGTCAAACAAAGTGCTTGTTGGATCATATATAACAGCATCGGGAACCCCTTTTTCGACAGCAGAATCAGAGAGGCATCAGAGAGGCTACATCTGACAGTTCTTTTTTTTAACTTTCACGTACTTTACAAAATGATTTGCCAACTGTAGAGAGGTGAGAGAGCTGACACAGTTTGACTCTTAAATTCTCTGTTTTCATCATTTCACACAACTCCATGGATGCCTTACATGAGAGACAATAAGTCAGAAGTTGAGACTTTTCTACAAAGTCATGTCTTTGCTATTTTTCTGTATATGTTGGTAGATGTTGTACTGCTCCTGAAGGACCACTGTACAATAGAGACCTGTATCAATCACAGGGCTGAAACAGAGAGACAGCCACTCAAACTCACATTCACGTCCAAAGACGTTAGGGGTCTTTTTAAGGCCACTATTAGCATGTTACAGATACATCAGTATTAGTGTTTATGTCGACTGATAGGTAACAAGAAATGTCAATACAGAAATGCGAAAGTAGTTTTGTATTTTAAAAATAGTGTGTGTGTGACAAAACAAGACACTGGACCTGTGCTACAGTTCTGTCAAAGGTGCGTGCACAGCTCTTCCTCTTCTTCCGCTCTGCAAGGCTGACCACAACTGCTTCCAGCTCATCCCGTCATATATAGCACAGCCTTAAGGAGTGGAAAAACTCTCATTAAATGTGCTAAGAACTGGAGTGATGATACCATCCTGAGCCTACAGGGCTGTTTTGACTGTACAGACTGTGGTATGTTTAAGGACTCCTGTCAGGGACGTCACTAGGACTGAAAGACAGGGGGGCTTAGCCCCCAGGGTGTGCGTAACTTGCATTTGCAAAATCTTTGCACTCGCATCTATTGTTACTGTATTAGAACCACACTTATGTCAACAACCAGTGAAGAAGCCAAGATGTTAACAAATAAAAAGCGACAGACTCTGTTCTTCCATTTCTCCTCTGTTGAACAAAAGTTACTGTAATGTTACATGGCAGAAACAAAAAAATGTGGGTGCATCCTTCTTCAGGATTTATATATACATAAAGAGAACAAGATGTTTTTTTAACACTGTTTTATAGAAATCCTCTTTGCTTAAAGCTATTTTAAAGGTGCTAAGTTCAATGTTTTGCTCTAAACTGCATTTCATTGTATTTTGTATACAATCTCAATAGAGTCTCTATTATGAATCCTGAAATCTGTTAGTTGTGGGGGGTCTTTGAGCATTAAACACTTCATTTCCTGCATTCTAGTGAATTTTGCACCAGTTTCTGTCTTTCCTGCATCAATTTTTAGTTGGAAATGTTTTTATTTATGCAAAAGGAAACACAATATTCAGGTGGCAGGTGACAATTCAAAATCGAAAACTCAGCAGAACTTAAGTCAGTGCAGCTCTCAGTCAGTCTGTTACTTTCTGATATGGTTCTCCTATAGATCAACTTTCTCATGTAATATCCCTGCCGAGTAAACATACATGCAGATGGAAAAAAACAATAATTTGGTCCAGTCCATTTTTGAATCAGATTTGGCATTGGTACCACATCTAGCTTCTCTCATCGGCAGCAGTGCAGCAGGCGCAAG
This sequence comes from Micropterus dolomieu, assembly GCF_021292245.1. Lineage (NCBI taxonomy): Eukaryota > Metazoa > Chordata > Actinopteri > Centrarchiformes > Centrarchidae > Micropterus > Micropterus dolomieu. The sequence goes on along the minus strand of NC_060169.1, from coordinate 37,268,806 downwards.
CAGTGAAAACAAGGAATGGTGTTAAATTAAATGGACTCTGTTATTGGCACAAGGAGCCAAAAGAACTCTAGGTTGTGTTGGAGGGTTTCAGATATGACAAACAGCTAGCAACAAGTTTGACAAGTTTTACCTGAGGTTTGACACATCCAATTTCATTCTAGAGCAGAAATCCCACCTATCTGACAATGACCTTGCCCCTGTTTTGATGAATGTGCAGTGGTCAATACGTTTAAACACTCTAGAGCTAGAAAAAGCCCCGGGCCTGACAATATAGGTAGCCACCTGCTTATCTCTTGTGCAGAGCAATTAGGCCCCATTTTTCATTGTATTTTCCAATGTTTGTCTCTAAATCAACAGAGAGTGCCAAACATCTGGAAACAGTCTACAGTCATCCCAGTGGCCAGACATAATCACCACAAAGTACTAAATGACTTTAGGCCAGTTGTCCTGACCTCCTTAGTTATGAAGTGTTGCTTAAATAAGAGCTCCTTACAAAACAAACAATCTTTTTGATCCACTACAGTTTGCTTATAGGGCTAAGCAAGGGGTAGATGATGTCACTGCTACTCAAACTTGTTATTCAAACACCTCGGAGGTAGTAAAACACATGCAAGGATTTTATATTTTATTTGATTTTTTATCTGCTTCTAATACAATCCAAGGACACATTTTAGTTAACACGCTCTTAAAGAACTTTGACCCAGATTTTAATATAGTGGGCTGGATTCTTGACTTTTTAACAAACAGAACTCAGAGAGTAAGGGTAAATGGTTGCTTGGCGGAGGAGATGTCATCATCCACGGGGTCTCCTCAGGGTTGTATCCTTTCACCACTCTTTAACATTCTTTATGCTGACGATTGCTGGAGCCAGCATGATAATAGACACATTTTAAAATGTGAAGATGATTCTGTTATCTCCTCTACTCCGAGGAAAATGACCACGGTCCTGTTGATGATTTTGTACACTGGTGTGACAGGGCATTCCTTCAATTAAATGTAGAAAAGATGAAGGACTTGCTGATTGATTTTAGGCACAAGCCATCAACTCCTCAGAGCACTACCACGAATGGGCAGGTGGTAGGATTTGTAGAAACAAAAAGTATCTGGGCAGTCTCACCAACTAAATGATCAGTCTGGTCAAGATTCAGGATGGTCACCATATTCTCTGTCCTCTGTATATTGGCTTCACAGAGGGTGATGTCTGTTGTTTTCCACTATGTTTTCACTTCCTGTAGGCACTGCTTTTTGGCTTTTTCCCTCTCCTTTATTGTGTTATATATCTTTTTGTGCATGTAATAGGTTTACAAAGTGAAAAAGCCCAAAGTCCACTCTAAAGGGAGTTCCCATCTCTCACAGAAAACTCTGCTCTGAACTGCCTGAAAACAGCTGGATTGTAGTCCAGCCTTTACTTCTGTAACCTATCTGCATTCACTTTGTAACACGCATCATAATGCTCGCTTAGCGGCAAGTGTGGCAAGCCCTCAAGAAAACCAGTGGAGAAACACACGGAGCTGCAGCACACAGTGAGTGAGGTCCGCCTGCTGCCTCCCTTCTCTCTTCCAAACATTAGATACCCCTCAGGCAGTCAACAGATATAAAGTTGTTACTGTGATGTAGAGACAGAGCTCAGTTAAAAAAATGAATAACTCTTGCTTGAGTCAAGTTTCAGTCTAGTTTGCAAAGCTGGTTAGGGAACATGTAAAGTTGAACCGAAGCCCCGGTTACCGGCTTGTTGGGATCCGCCCTACTCTGCTTCTGATTGGCTAGTAGTCCTTACCTAGGTACTGCGCATGCGCAACTCAACACAAAGATCAAATTGAAGTGAATTGACTCAGTAGCCAAAACAGTGTGGTCAACACACAGGTTGAAAAGAGGAGCTGCGGGAATGTGCAATATGGTGTTTTTTAAAAATGAAACCATGTAAACCTGTTCCGGTACAATCCCTAAATTAAATTATGAACTGTAAAATTAGAACAATTCGACCACTTTAAGAATAGCATCTGTTCTCAAGTGTGTTATCTTTCTGTAAATGGAGGTAAAGTAATGGAATGTGTCAGCCTCTGAATAATGACTCCCTGATGAGCCTGTAAAGAGACGAAGCTGTCTCCACAGGTGGTGTGATGAGATCTCTTCTTTGAATGACATACAGTATAAAATGAACATTGGTGTGATTTGTAAAAGAAGCACCAGTATTTACATGGTCAGGTTATTGTATTTCAGGTTGTAATTTCTGTTTGCTCTCTGTTTACATGTAGACATGGAACTAGGTGTGCAGGTGAAGTTGCAGCAGTGGCCAATAACTCCCATTGCATCATTGGAATTGCCTACAACGCTCACATTGGAGGTATTATTCTCTGTCCTTTTCTCAACACTTGCAAGAATCAATGTAGGCTCAAAGATATTTTCCCTACAGATTCATGTGTTTGAGTCACTACACTAACATAGTTTTTTTGCAGCGTTGCTTTGGGGGTGACAATGTTAGTTCGTCTCTTCATCACCAGAGCACTACCAGCAGTCAGAGGTTCACTTATCCAGTAGTCCAGTAACTAAATGGAATAGCACAAAGTTTGGTATAGATCAGGAGTTTTCGAAATGTGAGGCGGACCTCCCTAGGGGGGCTCCAAACAGTTTCAGGGGAGGCTCAGTGAATGGAAGTGAAACAATATTACATTACTTATTGCATTAGTTATCAAAAGGAGATCACATAGAATAGAATGAGAGTTCAAAGATACAGTAGTTTTGGGGAACAGTTTCCCCCCAATCAGAGTCAGAAACTAATAAATGGCTTAGGACAGACCTTTTTAAAACTATTTGGTGTAGTCAGACAGCACTATTAGGGTATTTTGGCTAAGATGTTGAGTGTCTATGGGATCAAATAATGAAGCGTTTGGAAAACTGCTTAAAGACTGCCGTTTCCCAAGCTTTGTCTGTCGCCATGTGTTTAGTTAAAGACAAAATTCCACATTGTGGACAATAAAGACAATATATATTGAACTATTTCTATAAAGGTCATCACTGTAATGACTTATGCATACATTTAGAAAACAATATAATGCTTCCATGAGACATTATAACAATTGTTATAATCACTTGCTATAGCAAAGTTCATTACGTATTATGACGTTTTGATTTAATGTTTTATAACAGTAATACCAGTTTATACCACTGTGCTTGAAGAATCTCCGACCGTGTTCCATAGTACATTATAACCATCGACTCTGCCTTGTTAAAAATACACTTTAGTCACAATTTAGAATTAGTGATATAAAATGGAATACTAGCTTATAGTAATGTTTAATGTTATATAGCATGTCTTTATTTGAATGATCTCTGAGGAGCTATGAGCGAGGATACACGAGTGCATCCTGAAGTCGTTCACTGACCTACACACCCCTTATTAGATAGCCGTTATATTGATTGGACGCTACAGCTGATCGGACTGATCTGAAACATCATACCATCATCGAAGTTTCATACCAAGTGAGGGCAAATAACAGATTAAAAGTGTATCACTGCCAAGTTTTATATTTGAGTTGACAGCAGTAATGCAGCAGTAATATTAATCCAAAAACATCATGTATGATAGTAAAACGTTGACCATTTGACTACACAATGACTTTTTTTTAAGTACATTTTGTTATAACACCGTCTGTAGATAAATTCAGGTTGCAGTATAGTGTGTTGTGTTTTGCTACCACAGAAAAGTCCCTGTGGATGTAATCTTACTACATCTTCTGCTCTTCACAGCAGAGTTGGTCCAGACTGTTAAAAGCTAGCTAGTAAGCAGCTTTCACTTACTATTATACTAAAACTTGAGCTTATGTACACACTTGACTGTGACAGTGGAAACAGTGAAAACTGAAATATGACAATACGGTCATCTGCTATATTGCACATTAATTAATATTCGAATATATAGAATATATTCAATATATCCCCCAGCCCGGGTTAAATATACATTTATTATTGTAATTACTGTTGTATTGATTGCTTGTGAAGTAAAATCCCTTTTGCCTATTATACTCGACTGCAAAGTGCATGATTTTTGGCATTTTATATAAATCATATGGCATGCAAAATGTCCCTGGCCAGAACCAGAGACGTGTCAATGTTGTGCACCTCTTCCTACCACTACAGCAGCAGGGCATCCACTGCATGATCAGAGGACAACTGGATGCCTTACATTCATTCCATCTGAAATGAGTTTGATGTATTGAGACTGATGTTGCCTTGGACACAGGGATTCGGATGCTGGATGGTGATGTGACTGACATAGTAGAGGCCAAGTCCCTGGGAATCCGACCTGACTACATTGACATCTACAGTGCCAGCTGGGGGCCTAAAGACGATGGCAAGACAGTGGATGGCCCAGGGCCACTAACAAAGCAGGCTTTTGAACAAGGCATCAAGAAGGTTTGATTAGTCACAAAAAAAACTTCTCTGAGTAGAATTTCTGTTATATCATGATTGACATTTTAGTGGAACCACAGTGCCACATCACTATGTATTTATGTCACACAGGGCCGCAAAGGCCTGGGGTCCATTTTTGTCTGGGCATCAGGTAACGGTGGTCGGCAGGGTGATCACTGTTCTTGTGACGGTTACACCAGCAGTATCTACACCATCTCAATCTCCAGCACCACAGAGAATGGAAACAAACCCTGGTACCTGGAGGTCTGCAGCTCGATAATGGCAACAACCTACAGCAGTGGAGAGTTTAATGAGAGAAAGATTGTAAGTGCTGGATAAACTGCTATTCCATCAACTGTAGCTAGCTCAGACAGTTAGTGATGTTAGTAAAATATGTGTAATACAGATGACAATTCAGAACGTGTTTGAAAACCCACAGACAAGTTTACCTCAGTAGCATGTGACTGTTGAATGTCCGTAAGCCCTAACATTGGCTTAACTAGGTAACAAAATGAAAACAATTATTTGATTTAAAACAGCTGCAAATATTTTTTTGCCTCTTTTGGCTCATTGGTTTTACAGCTCACAAACTCTCATCAGCATAGTTTCCCGTAGACAGTTAAAGTGAGCTACTAGCACGTGAACATAGTGGAGCATTTGGCAGCTGAAGAGCTAGATATTTTTCACAGGTTTTGTTGGAGACCAATCATGCAGCCATCTCTTTTCATCTCCTCTTCTTTCCTCTCATATTCTGCAATGAAGGCATGAAGCCAACGTGTACAATGGTTGTTTTAAGGTATGACTTGTAGGGATCTATTTATCCCCTCCCCTCTAGGCTATGTCAGTTAAAAGCTGCTGATAATTTCCAAAAATGTTACGGAACAACAACAGAATTTGAGAAGACTGCTATAACTAAATGAATTGTATTTTAAGTTAATGGACTGAGGTCACATTTCAAAAAATCCGACCTGTATCTGGAACTGGAAAAGATTCCATGTGACGGGCAGTTAAAATTTAAATTATGAGAAAAACAATCCTATTTGTGTTACTTTGGCCTGCATCAAAAAAAAGGGGCCTATGAGTCACAAATACATGTTACAATTTGCACAACACAAAACAAAATCTACAAATAGATTCAAATTCCAAAAAGCCAAGAGCATATATGTAGAATGTAAATATTAAACTGTATTACAAAGGCACACTTCACCAACCAAAAGGGGGATAATTATTCATCACTTAAGTTATCAAGCACATGAACACAAATAGTCCACCCTGGATAAGATGCAGGGTAGACCTCTGATTGGCTGACTACATTTGTGGATCATAGTTACACTCTCCATGGTAAACCAGTGTCAAAATGATTTGTAGACAAATATGAAGCGAGTTAACTGTGATCCGCAAACACAAATTTAACAGTTGAATATTGAGCATTGCACAGAATTTGTATGCATGTCTTGAAACAGCTTTTTAAAAGTTAGACTGTGTTTGCAAATTGTGTTAATTTGTTAAACAGCAATACAGTATTGTTAAAATTCTGAAAAGAAATGCTAAACAGTCTACAAATAAAATATAACCCTCACAAGCAGACAAATCATTCTGCATTCATTGAAATTCTGGTTTACAAGTCACTGATTTCTATTTGTGGATCTTGTTTGTGGAATTTGAATTTATTTGTAGATCATGTTTTATATTTATGGATCATAAAGACTTTGTGGACTTTGAAACTATTTGTTGATTGTGTTTTATATTTGTAGATCATGGAAAGTTGGTAACCCATAGTCTGTGCCTTTACAATGATATTGACATTGATTTGCCCCCATAGTACATTTACTAAGTATGATGATGCAGAACTTGTATTGATACTTAAGTAAAGGGTACTGAGTATGGGATTAGAACTGGATTTTAAATTTTGCATAATTTCTTCCTAGGTTTTATAGCTGAGAGTATATATTGTGTCATGATTGTATTAGTAAGAAGTGGTTACAAGGACAATACACACTCTTTACCTGATATGGAGGAACTAACCGCTTGTCTAATTTTAAAAACATGTTGTCAGTAAAGAATGAGGCTAATGCAGTAGCAAATAAGGCATGTGCTTTAATATTGCTTTTGGCAATGATGGAGATTTTGCCACTTCTGTTCAGCTTTTCAACATTCTCTTTTTTAAATATTTATGGAATTTCTCCATGGTGGGCTTTTTGTACCAGAGACTACGTTTACCTTAGTTGGGGCAATGGCATCAATAACATTTGGAATTTTGGACTGAAATTAGTAATTTTAGAACTGAAATTATCTACAAGATTATTGGTTGTGAACTAAGCAAAACCAGGGGAGGAAGAGAAAGCCTGAATGAAGAATTCAGTGTTTTTTTCCAGAGATATGCTGTTTTGTGATTACCTCTGTTTGAACATTAGTATGCACATTGACTGAATGTCTGATCAAAATGTTGTCAACTTAAGGGTTTTCTCTAGACCACCAATAAAGCATTGATTAATAGAAGGAAATCCATATGAAATTAGATTTATAAACAGTCAAATGAGAACTATATTGTGTTTGTGCTTGCTTGCAGGTAACCACTGACCCCAGGCACCGCTGCACTGATGGTCATACTGGCACTTCTGTCTCTGCTCCCATTGTGGCTGGAATCATAGCTCTCGCCCTGGAGGCCAAGTCAGTCTAGTTTTACTGTTTACTCATCGTCATAAATTATCTCAGTACTCTGTCCTCACATTCTTCTTCAACATCTCTCTTTCCTAACATTTGGTTAGGTCCTCTCCTGCCATCTAAGCTGTGGGTGCTGTGTCAAGACACTCTTATGTAGACACAGATATCAGAATCAGTAATACTTTATTGATGCCCAGGGAGAAATTCTATGTACTGCATATTAGGGTTGTCTCCGACTAAGGATTAACATAGTCAAATCAGAAGGGTCAAGTCTTGCTTATAGTCAACTGATAGCCTTTAATCTTGAGAAGCTGCAGAGCTGCAGTCTTTATTCATTAGTCAGTGTAACTTACACTGTACATTTACACTGAGGCTTATTGTTGACCATTTTCTCTTTGCTCACCTGCCATTCAACTTTTGCCGTGTTTTGCGTGCGTGCCCTGCGGCCGACAACTACATGCATGTCTCAGTTCCTCGCAGGTCTATTTCAGGTACTGTTTAAAAACTATATAATATTGTTTGTGTGGTTCATCAATGGTGATAAATGATCTGAACGTCCCACGAGGTGCAGACAACTCGGCACAACACCGGTGAAGCTGTGGCTCCGTCTTGAGCCCCTACCCCATATTTCCAAAATGGTACGATCCTCCTTTAATAACACCGGCTGCGAAGCTTTGACTGTGAGATTGACAGTTGAATCAGGCTCTGCCCATCGAAGTATAAAATCTCCAACTATTCGGGCTCAGCCTACTGCATATACACAGCAAATTGGGCTGTGCAATATGACTAAAATCTCATATCCCGATATAGGTAATTTCATATCCCAATAACGATACATATCCCGATATAGAACATTTTTTGTAAATTTAATGAAACATGGCATTTCCAACTGCGGGATATTTCTCTGCATTATAAAGGTGGGGTCAGCTATTCTGGAGAAATCAAATACCAGGATGTAGAGTGAAAAACGACACAGCAAGTAATGTAATTAATGTTAGCTAGGTTGTGGGTTAGCAAACTGTTGCTACATGCTGCTGCAAAGTAAACATGAGAGGATGAGACGGTCCCAGAGCTGCACAGCGTTTCCAGACAGCGATACAACCCTCCCGCAGTGGTTAGCACTGTTGCCTCACAGCAAGAAGGTCATGGGTTCAAACCCCGGTTTCACCGGCCTTTCTGTGTGGAGTTTGCATGTTCTCCCCGTGTCTGCGTGGGTTTTCTCCGAGTGCTCCGCTTTCCCCCACCATCAAAAACATGTTAGGTATGTTCTCCAGTCAGTGCAGTTTCACCTAGCATGGCATTTCAATCTGGAGTTGGTACCCGGGCGCTGTACAGTTTTTCCTGCAACACCGGCAAGTGTGAAAGAACGGACTGTATAACAACGAAATAAACAATAGTGCATAATTTTAAAAAATAAATGTTTTGCTACTGTCAAACAATATTAATCGTCATATTACACAGTCCTAACAGCAAACATATCATTAATTCTAGAGATAGAGACTAGAGATAATAGGAAGTGTAAAATGTTTAGTTTATGCTCAGACTTCTAAAGCAGAGTGTTGTACGGAGGTTCTGCAGGTCTGCAGGCAGCATACTGTTTACCATCAAGACAAGATGCCTCTGCATCATCAGCAACTCCATGTTTGCACATTTCTTGATAAACAAGCCAGACAGTTTGATCAGTTAGCTTTTTCAGATTATTAAGCTTTTTCAGGTAAGTTGCTTGTCCTAATATATAAATAAATGAACTTGCAGGCTATAAATGTTACAGCCATAGACTGTATAAAAGAAGGTTACAGCAGCAACACACGATGTGCTTTTAGACACAGTGAGGAACAGGTTTTTGGGGCCTATTTTCTTCTTCGGACTACTAGACATTTGATGCTCTAGGATCCTTGACATGGTTTGAATAGTTTTTGGACAACAATGGAGCTCTACGGCACAGAGGAATAAGATCAGGCTCAGGATAAAACACACAATACTTATTAGTAGGATACAATCATTGTTGGTTTGTGTCTTTTCATGGGGTGTGCCGAGAATAAGTAAAATATGGAATATCACCAGTCTAATCCTTTAAGCTTCGGTTAACAATGATTGATATCTTGCCTATTCCTGCACCTTTGTGTGTATTTGTTCTAAGTTGACCAATGGAACACTGGTGAATTTCTTCAAACCTGAGGAAAGGGAATTGCGTTGTCATAACATTCAAAGGCCAAACAGAGCTAACAAAGTTAACGTCACGGTCACTCTGTCTGGCCAAATGAAATGCGCGGTGTCTTTGTTTTCTGCAGCCTTTTACTGACATGGAGGGATGTGCAACATCTTCTGGTGAAGACATCCAGACCAGTCCACCTGAAAGCTGATGACTGGAAGACCAATGCTGCCGGACACAGAGGTACACTGAATATTACTTCTAACATAGTACATTGACTGTTTCTTACATGATATTCTTTGAACTATGAGTGAAGTGAAAAATAAGTGCAGGTGTGACGTTCCCCTTCGAGGGAACTCGAACTGCGTCGGTGACGACACTATGGGAACGCCTCTAGGCGTGGTAGGGCTGAATTATGAATGAAACTACTCCAATCCTGTTGGCGTTGCTCTAACATTAGCGTGGGACGGCGTAACTGGAGGCGTATAAAGCACGCCGGCACACAGGACAAACCAGCTTTTTTCTATTCAGCAAGCGCTCTGATATGTTTGATAGGTCGAAAGCTCCACAAACAACCACGGAAGTTTGTCCTACCTGGAAGTTTTACAGAAGAGATCATGGCTGGTGAGCAGTTCCAGAATTGTGTCTTTCCATGCCCGCGCTACATCACGGCTGGGGACACTCACGAGCTGTGTGTGTCTTGTCTGGGGATGCCGCATGCCCAGGCAGCTCTCGAGGGGGCTGCTTGCGGCCATTGCGAGTCCCTGCCCCTGAGGGTGCTGAGGTCTCGTGCCCGATCCTCATCTGCCGGCTCCGACTCCCCTCTTCCCCGTCCGGGAGCCCGCTTCTTGGTTTCTCACGCTTGAGGTATGAGCCCGGAAAGGCTCTAGCTGTCTGATTCTGAGGAATTGGATGTGCTCAGCGTTGTGGAGGAGGAGGACTTCCGGGAGCTGGGCGCGGGAAGTGGCCAAGCTCAATATTGATTGGCCGCTGGCTGTGAAGGAATGCCGGGAGCAAACTTGATGAGCGTTTCCTGCAGCACTGCGCGCCGCCTCCGCGCCGGTCTCTGCTGTTCTTCCCGGATTTGCACAATGAGTTCTTGGATTACAGCAACGTTGCGGGGTTAAGTGATTCGGCTGTGGGACGATGCCCCGGGTTGAGGATGCTTTGGCCAGCTGTCTCTCACCCGGCCTTGCATCATCCCTTAAGGAGCCGGCACTGCCCACCAAGCCCTGTCGGTTACGTCTGCTGGTGCGAGCCTGCACACAATGGCTGTTCTGCAGGTGTACCAGGCCGACCTGTTGAAGGACATGGGCTAGGGGGGGAGCCCGAGCCGAGCTCTGTGGAGCTCCATGTCAGCGTTGGTGGCTACGGAGCGGCACCTATGGATCAAACTTTCGGGCAGCCAGCAATATCTCCCTCGCCGGTCTGGACGGCGACGGCTGCAGAGAGGCGGTCTCAGCCGACCAGCTCCTACCGGCAGAGCGAGAGGCGCAGTGTCGCTTCTCGGGGTCCCCCTCAGCAAACCTGGGACTCGAGGCGGCGCTCACAGCCCCCCGAGAGCCCCCTGGTGAGAATCCACATGCTTAGGGAAGCCATATATGTAGACAATGTCATTCCATAAGCGATGAGCCACTTGTTTCGCTGACTGGTTCTTACAAGGAAAAGCGAAGGCCATTTTGGTGAAGTGAACCATCGCTACAAGAACATCTACAGATTTATCATCTCCCTGCTCTGCTGTCCAAAAATCAATGCAGATCAGTTCCATGGGCTCTGTGGTGTGAATATTCGCCAGAGGAGCACGAGCATGGGGCTCCGGCGTCTTACCCACAATACAACTCTGGCAGTTTCTGACATAAAGTACAATATCACGTGCCATGCCAGTCCAAAAAAACCTGTGTCTAGCCAGTGAGAGTGTACGTGAACAGCCTTGGTGGCCTGCAGCATCGTGTATACCATGGAGCACCTGACGTTTAAGGCATCTGGTACAATGAACTGATAAAGCTTTTTGTTCATGTTTTGATCCCTTTTCACTTTGTACAGCATTCCATCCCAAAGCGTGAGTTTATTCCAGTGCTTGAGCAGCTTGAGGACACTAAGAGACACCTTCGCTCGTTCACGTCCGAAGGTGAACAAGTATCTCTTCAACATGTTCACAGTATTCATGTTTCCCTTCTTTACAAAGGCCCTCATCGGGTCTTTCCACTCTTCAATGTCAACTGGGTCAGAACCATCCCCTTTGAAGGAAGGAGTCTCTTTGACGTTTCTGTATGTAACCAAGTGGGTCTGGGACACATCCACGGTGTTGGAGGGGTGGCTGAGACTGTGACTGTCAGCTTGTAGGTCATTGTGTGTGTCTGGCCTTAGACCACTTGGGTTGAGACGAGACATAATACTGTCAGCAATCTGCTGTCCAATAATGTGTGCGATTGAGCCCACCTAGCCTAACAAATCAGGGGCACCATGTTCAGTGTGTGGCATTGAGGTAGTAACTGGTTGCCTATGTGGGTTACGCATATCAGTAATGTCAGGGGGACCAGTCGAAAAGTCAGCCCCAAGTCAACGTTACTGCCAGCAACAGCTGGCAATTGCTAGGTAATTGCAGTACACCCCTCCCCCTACCAACAGAAGCTGGAGTATGAGTAGGCGAGTCAAGTGTGGAGTTACTCATTATGGCTACAGTCTAAACAAGAACCAAAGAAAATAAAAAAAATATCATCCTACAAAAGGAAACCAGGTCTTAAAAAAAACAAAAGAAATCTGAGCAGAACTAGTGCCCTTTCCATGTCGCAAAGCATAATGCCGAGGGCAATCCAACGTTGGAAGACCACAGTCCACAACGTTCAAACGAAGACACAGCTACAACCAGTCATCCAATATGGCACAATGTCACGGCATCAATGTGACGGTCCACTATGGAACAGCCTCGCTACGTTGTGAGTAGGGTTAGCTGTATATGGGGAAACCAGTCTTAATCAGGATAGGTATGTCGATGTTGTGAACAGAGAGACAGCCCACAGAAGTGATCAGGAGTTCTACTGTTTATTATTAATTGTTCCTTTTTTTTCTCTTTGTGATCGCATAGTGTTATTTCAATACAAATTTGACAACACGTCTCACAATGAGTTGTCAGATACAAAATCAAATTAAATGAAAGCACTCTGCCTCTTAAGGCAAATAGGAACTAAAATATGGTGTATAAAAATAGCAACATAAAATGTATTTTCTGCATTACATTCTCCACCTTTATAAAAATAATAACAACATATTGCTACCTGCATATGGGGAAACCAGTCTTAATCAGGATGGGTATGTCGATGTTGTGAACAGAGACACAGCCCTACACAACACACAGTAAATCAGAATGGAATAGCATCAGAAGCAGTGCAAACTAAGCTATGATTAGCATTCAACTCCTGAATTTAATGACTCGCTAGACGGCAAATAAACTGCAATGGTCTCTTCATCACATCACAACAAAAATAGAGCAGAAAAAGGCATTTTGTTGTGGGTTTAAATACATTTTGGTTCATAACATCTCTGCTTCGTTCAACATGTTACTTACCACAGCAGTGATCGGGAGTTGTACTGTGGATTACCCATAATTCAACATCGTTAGCAATGCGCCGCAATATGGCAGTAACGCCAGCAATCGGCGCTGTCCCCATTTATGCAGAATTTTAACAGAACCTATTTACAACCCAAAACACAGGCCATTTCAGTAACACTGAAGCCTTAGATAATTATAGAAGCATAAATACTTTTCTTTTGTGATGATTCTGTGTTTTCTCTCGAAGTCAGCCACCTTTATGGTTTTGGCCTGGTGGATGCAGAGGCCATGGTGTTGGAGGCTAGGAAGTGGAGGACTGTTCCTCCTCAGCACACCTGCAGTCAGATGCCTGAGCGACGGACCAGGTGAAGTAAACTGTATGCCTTTTCAGTTGTGAAGGAAAGTTAGGTAGTTTCCTGATGGACAGATGGCTTTACTTGTTGCTAATGTAACTGCTAAAAGTAGCTGCCGTTAGCTAGTTAGCTCAGGTAGCTGTGCAGCTGTGCAGCTGAAGATCCCATTTATAAAGTTATAAAAGTTGTATCTATAGAAACACTCGTATACCGTTCTTGTCTCATTTGTAGCCTGATAAATAGTAAATTTATCACATTCAGTGCCTGATATCGCTATTTTCCAAGATAGTTAAAGCTGTTATATGCTGACGAGTACACCTGCAAGAGGATGAGGTGGTGCGGGCTCAAAGCCCTGGGTGTATAAACAGCCCTCCACTAATTTAAATGGTACAGTTCTTCTGAATTTTCTAAATGTTAGAGGACCAAATGGATCAAATTCTGATTTCGTGGGGGTTGTGACTCTCAAAAAAAAATTATCCACTGTTTTACAGCCACTTCTTTCACAATGTAAGTCTATGGGGAAAAGTCCTGGGGTCAGTGTGCATCACATGATGAACCTTAAAGTTGTAATTCTTGGCTTGAAAACACAGTGCATTTCCTGGGGGCTTGGTTGCAGAAGAAGGGTCCAGCTGCAGCCCGCAGACAAATGTGACGGAAGTTGAACTTACATATATGGTTCGTCCCAGAAGCCACTGCGCACAAAATGTGATGACGTTTATCTCCGCCACTCAGCCCACGCAGAGCCGTTAAATAAGATAAGTGTCAACATGGTAATCACTGTACATTATTCGTTAATATTTACTAAACTATAATACAGCCCCCTGAAGCCTTTTACCCTTACCCTAACCATCACAGAAGGAAAAGAAAAAGAAAAAAACTACTTACTACTTACTGTTACGCGCTTTGCATTAGGATATACTGCACGTGGGCCGAGATAAACGTCATGATGTTTTGTGCGCGGTGTCTTCTGCGACAAACCATATTTGGAAGTTCAACATCCATCAACTTCTGTCACGTCTGCAGGCTTCAGCTGGATATACTTGGGTTGCAGGGGCTCACAAGCCCTCTGGCAGGCTTTCGGGAAGTTGGCCAATCAAAAGAAAGTGGGCTTTTTAGGAAGTGGGGCCTTAAAGAGACAGGAGCTAAAAGGGCTTGGATGGATGAACAGATGGGCTGCATAAAGGGCCAGTATTAAATTAAAAAGTTTTTTTTGTGAATCGTGCAAAGCTACTCTAGTGAATTAAGTATTAAAACTATAGTGCAGGAGATAACATAACAATATGTAATTTTTTATATCTGTATATCAAAGCAATTCAAAGTGCTTTACATAAAACATTAAAGAAACATAGGGAAACATAAAAAGAAATTTAAACACAAGTTTGAAAAATTAAATAGAAAATAAAAATAGGACAGTAAATGTTACAGTGTAGTGTAAGGTATTAATCCAAAAGCCTTAAATTTAAAATTTCATTGTGGTGATGGTGCAGTGGATAAGGCATGCCTTTGGCCTGGGAGAACCGGGGTTGATTCCCCCTGTGACATCCACCAATGTGTCCCTGAGCAAGACGCTTAACCCCTTGTTGCTCCAGAGACGTGCGACCTCTGACATACAGTATATAGCAATTGTAAGTCGCTTTGGATAAAAGCATCAGCTAAATGACTTAATGATTTGCAGAAGTCTTATGGCTGTGTGCTGGGTGTTTGCCTGAGCTGTTTATTTAAACATGCTTTTTCCCACCACAGTATCTTGTGGGAGACACTGGGGAAGTATGGGGTACTAGGACCATTATTATAAGCCACCCACGTTCCTGTATAACTGGAGTGAGAGCCGTGTCTGCATTCTTGACAGGAAGTCAAGTAGGTTCTCAGTGGGCACAAAAAGCATCATTAGTGCACATCATGATGTGGTTCTGAAGGCTTCATCAGACCTTGACCTCCAGTGGGGCAGTTTACAGTTAAGTGGTGGGGAGAGAGAGTTAGATGAGGACTTGGAGTAAATTAGAGGAGGCTGAGCATGAATGTACATATTGACTCTAATGTTATAAATGTATATGTATAAAGAATAACACAATACATATTTACAAACCAAACTAAAAAGTGCATGACCCCACTGTGGTACATTTTAGAAATTAAATTAAGTAACCTGGTAACCCCAAACTTTGACTGGTGCATTGTCTTTGCACGCTGTATTCATCATTTTCAAACTGTGTGGCTGCGTCTCAATTTGCATTACGCATGGGTTACTATGGCTCCGCATTTATTTTGAGAAGTTGCAGAGCTGCAGTCTCTGGTGATAAATGTCCCTCCTGCACTCTCTCAATCTTCTACCAACAGCACTATTGTTGTTATAGTTTGTTCAGAGTCTGCCTCACATTCTGACATAATGTCATAATGCTCATGTGCTTTATTGGATCTTACGGCCTTACATAATGCTAATATTGAAGGCAATCTACTCTAATAGTTTTCATACAATTGTATAATGTTTCTGCTTATGGCTGTCCCAGGTACATACATGCTGGCCAAAGCCTGAACTGCAGCATAAATGCCTCTGGGTGTTCAGAAGAACCTGAGCTGCATGTGGATTACCTGGAACATGTGGTGGTCAAGGTCCAGATAGTCCACCCACGGCGAGGAGACCTAGAGATCAACCTGATCTCTCCAGCTGGGACGAGATCACAGCTACTGGCCAAGAGGTGAGAGCTACACAGTACACACCAATGCACGCTGCCAGTCCATGCAGAGTTTTATAATCTGTCCATGCAGATGCTAAAATCTCTCTCATCCCATCTAGGAGTAAATTGATATGTATTCAGGCATCTCTTCCTCCTGAAGAAGTAATCCTTATGAATCCATTTAAAAACTGTCCACAGTGAGGAGATGTTGGCATGTGTTTTTGCTAAACTTGAAAGGATCAGGGGTAGAAAGTGTGTGTCCACTAGGAAGCTGTGTCATATTTAGCAAATGAGAATGTACAGAAAATGTTGAAGAAATTTGAAAAAGGTAATCAATTTCGACCCAGTTACAGTGTAAACTAACCATTACATCTGTTAAACAAACATGAAAGAATGTTCATATTAAATGTTTTGAAGAGGAATTTAGTGTCCAGTGCTCTACTAGAAGACCATGTGTGGCAGTATTATACTGAAATGTATGCTGAAACCCATGGAAGAAGGAAAAGGACATGTTCAGTGAGGCCTCTATCCAAACAAATAAATACTTTCTTATATCACCACATCATTTTCTGGTTAGAAATTTTGTCTGACTTTCGACGGCGCTGCAAAACGTCACCATTTCACATGACATTAAAACCTTGAGTGCAGTTGCTTTTCTCTGGCTGCACCAAGTTGGAACCACCTTTGCAAATGCTGCGAGATCAGCCATTGTTCTTTTTGCCAGCCATTGTCAGCCAAAGTCTGGTTTCTGAGCCAACCATCCAACACTAACAATCACCTCCTTACTGACTTACTATGATGCTAAAGGGTGCCATGTGCATTGTTATCAGACCGAAGGACATGAAAAAACGTAGGTATTTGGTAGTGAGCAGCAGACAGTTGTTTTTTCAGGTTTGTGAATCCACAGCTTGTAAAACTGCTAGAAGCAGTGAGCTCAAAATTTTCTTGTGGTTGGACTCCCACATCCCTGCTTAACGTGTCCCCTTGAAAGTAGAAACCAAATGTACACCTTTGGTCTCATTTAACCTCACTGTTATGTTTACAGATTGTTTGACAGTTCCAACGAGGGCTTCAGGAACTGGGAGTTCATGACTGTTCATTTCTGGGGTGAGAGATCACAGGGCACATGGACTCTGGAGATTATTGACTCACCGTCAAAGCTACGCAACCCTGAGGTGCTGGGTAAGGTCCAACAA
The DNA here is from genome assembly GCF_021292245.1 of Micropterus dolomieu. Lineage (NCBI taxonomy): Eukaryota > Metazoa > Chordata > Actinopteri > Centrarchiformes > Centrarchidae > Micropterus > Micropterus dolomieu. The sequence continues at coordinate 37,251,809 of NC_060169.1, read as the reverse complement.
CACATTTACTATTACAATTGAGACTGATGCCCTTATCCAGAGCAAACTAAAAAAATATTATTGTTACTTGGCACAGGCAACCTAAAAGAATGGACACTGATCCTTTATGGCACATCTCAGGACCCTTACCAGCCCTACAGTGCTCAGAACTCCCATTCAAGGATGTTGGAGATCCCAGCCCCAGAGGAGGAGCCAGAGCAGGAGGAGGAGGAGGAAGACCAATACAATGGTGAGAGTCAAAAAGTAATTATTTTTTCCAATTTCCAACACATTTTCTCAAGGAGTATGCACTCTGAAAGGAGTCAGAAGTATACCCTATAAGAGACATACACTTTTTAGAGAGAGATTATTTTCATTAATAAAAAATGAAATGAAAAATGTATCAAACATATAGATGTTATACAGATGTATGAATAAGGTTGGTTGGTAAGATATGTGGAATTAAAAATAAAATTAGAAAAAAGCAGGAATCAATATACATTTCAAAAATGAACAAGAGGTGGACATTTATGAATTTAGGCAGATGTTGTACAGTTCAGTTATAAATAATTTGTAAGAACTGGCAATGTGCCTCTCCCTGTAGAACAAGAATGGAAATGTTCTTTTCCCATGTGATAAAATAATGATTGTAGCATGTTGTTGAAAGAGATTTATCAGCTCTTTGCACTGGTGATGATGATATTGATCATAATCAATGTGGTGTTCATCAAGGACCATGCCACAGTGAGTGTGGAGACCAGGGCTGTGACGGACCAGATGCTGACCACTGCCTCAACTGTGTCCACTTCAGCTCGGGCAGCTTGAAAAGTGGCAAGTAAGAGTTGATGGAAGGAAATGGAACCAGACAATATAAAGTGGAAAGTCATAAATTTAAAGCTGCACTCCTCCGCATTTTTTGTGTGTAATGTGAAATGTGAAAAGCGTCACTCGTAATGACGAACCTACAGAGAATTATCACAGACTCTGCAGTTCCCCTCAGCTTTTTGTTTTAGCTTCTCTCCGATGATTGTTTAAACTTACGTAACCTTGTTTCCAGACCTGCCAAACGCGGCTGACAGAATGTTTGAGACTGGCATGGGGAAATGATCAGGAGTTGGTGGAGACCAAAGATATACTAGTGTTAAAAGGAGAGTGCAAGTCCAAATAAATGATACATTTGATTCTTGTCTGTTGGATGTCTAAATGGGCAACTGTTTGCTAACATGTTTGTAAATCACCAGGAGCTGGGAATTTGTTAGAATTATAATATAGTGATCTCCTGCAGCCCGTGATACATTCCACTGTGGTCTTTAGCATTTAGTTTGATCTTAAGTCTATCTCTATACTATACTCTATATATACTCTCTATACGTGTGGATGTAGAACCTGCGTGAGCCACTGTCCATTGGGACACTCTGAGGACATAGCGTCTCGTCGCTGTAGACGCTGCTACAAAGGCTGTGAGAGATGTGTTGGACGATCAGTCAGCGATTGTCTCTCCTGTCGAAGAGGCCTTTACGTCAACGCACTCAACTCCAGCTGCATCGATACCTGTCCCCCAGGCTACTTTGCTGATGAGAGTAAGTCAACACGTACATAGGACTACTAGTTTTCTCCTAATAAGTTCATATACAGCCTATTATGATATAAATATCAACATAAAAGGCTGAGGAATTGAAACCCTAACTCTTAAGGTTTTCGTAAGTTGTTGTGCTGAGTTGTGCGTGAACTTTGCAGAACTTTTGAATCATTTATTACCATTGATGAACCACACAAACAATATTATATTGTTTATAAACAGTACTCTGAAGTGACCTGCGATGAACTGCAATGTGCATGCAATTGTCAGCGGGCATGCACAACTCGGCAGAGAAAAGGGTCTACATTCAAGAGGTGGTTTTATGCTTTTTGGCTTTTTCCCTCTTCTTTATTGAGTTGTGACGACACAGGGATGAAAGCAAACTGCACATCATATAACACTCGCCAAGCGGCTACTCCGACACGCCCTCAAAAACACCGGTATAAAAACACTGAGCCGTAGCACACAACTCCACTCCCTTCCAAACACTAGCTACCCTCCAGGCAGTCAGTGGACATGAAGTTGTTACTGTGATGTAGAGACAGAGCTCAGTTAAAACTTTATGGAGGAAAGATACTTTTGTTACAGATTAATAACTCACCACTCTGAAACCCTTGCTCCAGTCCATGTTGCTAAGCTGCTAAGGGGAACACAGCTGAACCGAAGCCAGGTTTACCGGCTTCTCACTGACCCGCCCTTCTCTGCTTCTGATTGGCTAGTAGTCCTTAACTAGGAACTGTGGATGTGCAACTCCCGAAAAAGATCATGTAGAGGCAAGATGCATCACTAGCTAAAACAAAGCCTTCAACACAGGGAGAAAAGAGGAGCTGCAGCAATGTGCAGTATGACAAAAAATATGTTTTTTGAAAATGAAATCATGTAAACCTGTTCTGGTACAATCCTTAAATAGGATTTTGAACCTGAAAATTAGCATAATACCACCTCTTTAAGTCTCAGTTTAGCTGGAAATGTAAAGTGTAAGTTACAGTGACTAATGAATAGAGACTGCAGCTCTGCAGCTTCTCAAGATTAAAGCGGAGCAGACTTAAGCCTAGTTCACACTACACGATCTCTAGCCTGATTTGCCGCTCGGCGAGTTCGGCGACTGTCAGGCTGTGATCAGGGGTAAATCAGCGGTAGATCGGCGGTCGCCAGTCGTTATGTGTGAACTACAAAACAACGCATCAAAACAGCTGCCCAACACATTTCTGACACACCGCAGATGTCTGCCAGATATCTAGCATTCCAAATATCTGGAAGAGTCGGCCAACTCGACCTCCACATCCAGCCAATGAGAGCAGGCAGCTGGCAGAGCAGGCAGCTACTTTTTCACTACAAAATTTTTTTCCCTACCAGCTCTCTCTGTAGCTCACACGACAAGAAAACTGAGGTGTGGACCCAAATGTAGACACTTGCGAGAAGGACGCAGTTCAAAAGATTTATTAAAACTAAACTGAAACAGGCTTCCAAAGAGCATAGGGCAAGAGTTCAAACAAAGAAGTAATCCAAAGGAAACGAAAATCCAAAATGTAACAAAAATCAACAGAACAGAGGAGAACAGAACAGAACTTCCTGAAGCAAGTTAATCCAGTAAACACAGGGACAGGACAGAACACTCAACATAGACGGGGATACAACAAAGACAGAACAGAAATGAGGGCTTAAATACACACCCGGCTCCTCCAGGCTGTATGTCGAAGTGTCCTTGGGCTCAGTGTATAAATGTGAGTGAATGGTGAATGCAGATGTAGTGTAAAAGCGCTTTGAGTGGTCGAAAAGGTGAAAGAAAGGTGCTATACAAATACGGAGCATTTATCACTACAAAATAACACAGGAAGTAAAGCACATGGGAACACACAGGGACCGAGTTACTAAAGTAAAACAGAAAACATGGAACGACTGCATAACAGAACAAAACCAAGGCAGAGAACAGAGACAGGACCAAACAAGAAACAGGACTACACTAAACATGCTAAACATGGAGACATAGGACTAAGGACTAAGACACAGACTACTTTGGAATAAACAGAAAGCAAAGCAAGACACAGACACAGGGAGAGAACCGACAGGGCACAAAGACAAACTGCAACTTGATGTAAGAACATACCACTCACAAAATACAGAACCAGATGACATGGACAAGATAGACTGACAAGCGGGGGAAAAAACGAACAAATGACAAGGGACCAGGAAGAATAAAACAGAACATGTAACATCTAAATGGGAAACAATGAACTAGAAACCAGATCTAAGAACTAAGACACAGAAACAAACACAGAACCAAGACTACACACTAAGACATAAACTAAGAACTAAGATAAGAAAAGGAAAGAGACAGAACAGATAAAGACTGAACATGCAACTAAACATAAGAATAAACAAGGCTGCACAGAAGAAACACAAAACCCAAAACCATGACAATAGACTTAAAACAGGAAAAACATGAACACAAAACCAAAGTCCTAACAATGTGCCTAGAAATGTAGGAAAGTGCCAACAAAATGCAGGGAAGAAAAAGACTGCCAGCTATCCATAATAGATGTAAACAATGTAGGTTTCTAAATATTCAAAAACATGGCTTTTTATGAGGAAGGAAATGCATTCAACATGTTTGTTAGGCCTCAAGGATACACACAATGTGTTTTAGTGAGAGTGAATGAAGACGGAAGGAAACTCCTCAGGGTACCTGTATCATTACTCGTCTCCAGTTGTTCCTTACATGGACTAAACCCATAGACTGTGGAGTGTTTTGGCTGAATAAAGGGCATGTGGCACAAGATAATTATTTTATTTACATAAGTATGTGTTATATGTTGATATTTCCACCACTATTGATGCTTGTGCCTGCTGTCTATCCCAGATCAGAGGCAGTGTCTGAAGTGTCATGACACCTGTATGAGATGCCTGGGGTATGCAGACAGATGCACTGCCTGCAGAGAAGGCTACAGGTGTGTAAAGACAGTTAGATCACCATTTATATTTGAACTTTGGTTTGAAAAAAAGTTTTGTAATGTAGCTGGGTTTTTTGTTTATAGTCTGGCGGGGATGACTTGTGTTCCTGAATGCACCAATGGAACCTTTTTTCATCTGGAAGAAATGACATGCAGCCCATGCCATTCTTCTTGTAGGACTTGTGCAGGTCAGTGTGTTTGCCAGGTATGTGCAGTTCCTACAGAAATAACAGCAGCAGACAACAAAGAAGAAGAGATTCAGGTATAGGTGTGAATATATTTTGATTACATCTTTCCAAAGCACTATGTGCTAAGGTTTTAAACTTGCATGTTTCTCAGGGCCAGGAAAGGAGGAGTGTATCCAGTGTGCTGAGGGCTACCTGCAGCAGGAGTGGCAGTGTGTGCAGACCTGTACACCTGGCTACTACTCTGGAGAGGCAGCAGGAGTCCCATATAAGATGTGTCACAGGTGTGTGATTCTCAGTCTTACAAACATTACTTGTTTATACCTGGATCATTTAAAAAAGTTTTTTCTTATAATAAGTTAGTCAGAGTGTGATGCTTCTCTGTAGAACTTAAAATCTGCTATAAAATCCAAATATCTTTCTTCACAGTTACATTTGAATTATAAATAACATTTTATTAGAGAATAACACATCAGCTTCAGTTGCATTTTCATTTAAAAGTAAAATTAATGTTAGTTTTGCTGCTACCCATATCTCAACCTTTTTTTTTCCTATTAAAGGAAATGGAAGAAATAGGTGTTTGTTTTCTCTCTCCAGGTGTGAGGAAAACTGTCTGAGCTGCAGTGGCCCCGGAACAACTTGCACCAAATGCAAAGAGGGTTATAGTCTGGTCAGCAGGACTTGTATTGTGTATGCATCCTGTAATAATGGTGAGTGAAATTATAAACCCTATCACCTTCAAAAAATGGAAACATTTTTAGGTTTAGATAATATCAGCTAACTAAGCCTAGCATAACTAACCTTCATGTCTTGCAAACCCATCTGAGTTGAACTTAAAGGTACAAGATGGAGTTTTCGACAACTTATAGCTCCCCATATTTACTTTGTATTGCCCACATGCACAAGATAATGATTCACATCCTGATGCTGGTTCTATACTTTTCTGTCAGTCAAAAGTAGGTGAAGAAGACTGCTAGCAAGCAAACATGTATGTAAACAATGTATGTAAACAATGCAAATTCTTAAGTGACACTTAAGAACAAAGAATAAGTCCCAATTTGTAATATTTACCAATTTTCTCCTACCTTGAATTTTCACTGAGGTAACTGACAAAGTAGTTGGAAAATATCTAAAATCTCCACGACTGTCACACCTCTCATAATAGCCATGCACCGTTTTTTGTATCTAACTTTATGTCACAGTACAGCTGTGCTTTGATGACACATCGTTGGCAGCTGTCCCACTTATATAATTGTTACAGAGCCTCTAACACCACTAATGACACTTCTAAGTCTGTTATGTTTTGTCAGCAGGACTTGAAGCTTTGTAGTGTGAAAGTTTTCTTTTTCCTCATTTTTAACATTTTTGTGACTGAAACACAAACAGAGCAGAACAAACAGCCTTGTATGGCGATATTGAAGAAAAGTAGATAATGCAAATAATGAAACCTCATGAACAGGTGGTTTTCATCAGGCTGAAACAAGCAACTTATCAAAGCTTTGTCCAGTTAAGAGTTTGCTGAATCTGACTTTACAAACAAGCCTTACAAACAATGGTAAGAGAAGTTTAGGATAAGAATTAGGCACCGATCCAGTTCTGACCCAAATAGCTATATATATATATATATATATAAAGTTATTAGTTACATTACTTGTTATGTTACTATATTATATATATTGTACTTTCACCAACTCCCCCTTCCTAAAACGTGATGGACAACCTGTTCAGCAGCTCATTTTAGAAGTGAAGAACAATAATTAACCCAAGGACCTAGACAAACTGAAAACATGCAGCCTTTCAAACTAGATGATGCTGTAGAGTATAGGCTATGTATATATTAAAAAACATTTTAAAAAACAAAGCAAGTCTCTCCCGAATTTTTAACTAATAGCATATTCATAAGAACTTTTGAACTACTGTTTTTCTGCACATGCACTATTCAGTGTTTTTACAAAACATAAAACGTTGCTTAATGCCACTCTCTACGGAAGAGTCCAAATAAGTACTTAATAAATAGCGTAAGTGTATTAATTCTAATGGCAATTGTAAATTCGGCAGTAAAAACTTTGTACCTTTTCTCTGAGAGGTTGTTCATTATATCAATTTATTATTTATTTACTATTTATAAAATGACTGGGCTGAATATGTGATGCTTATTATTTACTGAGATGTGCATCCATATTGGCCAGTCTGCCCAGCTAATCAACATTTTAATACTCAATGTGAATCCACTGCTTCCCATCTTGCATCAGTCCAGAGTTGTAACTAAACTTCACTGTCTCACATCCTGTGTGGACTGGTCCCACAGATGTTTCTTGCTCAAATGCATTTAATTTTGTGCATGTGTATATGAACGCATTTCCACGCGCAACACAGTCATCTTTCACTGCTGCAGTTTGTAAACACTGTGGCCCGTCTGTGTTTATCAAACGTATTTCACTCAACATTGTTAAGTCACAGTCTAGCAAGCTACCAAGACACGACAGACAAGAGCTGCGCTGCTAAGCTGGTTAGCAGCACAGACAGATAGAGAGATTGACTGCTGCTGCACATTAACATTACTGTTAGGCTGACATCAGACTCTGAGAAGAGAGAACAAATTTACCTGGCTTCCATGTTAGGGGACCCACGGTGTATGTAGATAGAAATGGCTCATTCTAAGGTAATAAAAACATTTCATTATGTAAGGTCTTTAAACACCACTGAAAACATAGTTATGGATCTTAAATTGCATTTCTGTCAATAGATCGTCCTAAGTATTACATACCAGGTGAAAATGGGGTCTCATGTTCCAGATCATGTTTAGAATAGACCGGTATTGGCATTGGTATTGTACAGTGTATTACCTCACTTAAGTCAAGTATAATTTCATGATTATGTTTGCCAAAATTAATTATCAATCATATTTTGGTAGCATTTTACATTACAGCAGTAATAACATTCTCAAGACTAAGGTAAAAAAAATATAAAAAGCAGATCTAAGCAAAAAATAAAAATACAGTCGTTAAACCAACTTGCCACTTGGAGCAGGGAGCAGACAGTAAAGTTATGCTGATTCTCTGCTTCTGCTCTGATCTGTCTCTCAGCTGATGAGGTGTTCTGTGAGATGGTCAAGTCCAACCGTCTCTGTGAGAAGAAGCTTTACCGTCAGTTCTGCTGCCGTACCTGTCTGATGAACGGATGAGGAGCCATCCACCTCCATCCACCTGTCTATCAGTGATAACAACTGAAGTGTTATCATCTGGCCAAACCTACTTCAGTTACAATAATTTATAAACAACTAACTCGTGCTATTCATCACAACACGGCTTATACACGTGGTAAAATGGTAGGATATTTCACTTTGGAATGAAACTCTTCAGCTGTTTCTTTGCAGGCTGCTGAAGGCAGGTTTCATTTTCATAGTTCATAGAATGGACTTTTGTATAAACTGTGTGTGGAATGTGTACAATTATTCTGTACTGAATATGTACTGTAATGAACATGTACAAAACTGCATTATAATGAATGTGCTTGCAACAATGTGTATTTCAGCCGACAACTTTATTGTTTTGTTCACTCTCACTGCTGTCATCAGTGTCATTACCAGCGGCAGCAGGCCACTGTCAGCTGTCAATTAAAAAGCTCTGATAAACCATTTGGTTTAGTTGCCTAAACTTGAAAAGAGGTATTGTCAGTGTGTCTTCATCCTGCCAACATCAAAAGTTGGTTTTGGAATGCACTAGTAAACAATATAGTTGGTTGTTTAGACTTGTTGCACTAATCACACAAATATTTTATATCCAGCTATCTGGACTGAGGAAAGAGGGGGGAAAGTACAGCAACCTACAAGTGTTTTTTGTCAGGTTGAAAAGCTGCTGAAACACCACAGATAAATCTGAGATGTTAACATCAATATTGATCAGTTTTGGTACTACTACCACATTCAATAAAATACTAAAATAAATTGTTGAGGATGAGGATGGAGAGTTAAACCGTGAATATTATAGTCTTCAAGTCTTCAATATGGTCTGAAGTGTTCCAGAGGAAAACACACAAGGATGGAGAGTGGTGAGTGACCTGGGGTTTAAATTCTTGAGATGAACCAGCTGGAATGTGTTCTTTCCACATCCTCTTAGTGTATAACTTCAAACTCACTCATCCAAAACCCACAAGGGTTTGACTGTGTCCTCTGTGTGCTGATATTGTTCCTGGTAATGAGGGGAAGACACTCTCATTATGGAACACAGAGATTAGCTCTGTCTCATAACAGACCCTCCTGTTACTGTCAACTGCTCAGCTGAAGGCAGTCACTGAGGACACCAGTTCATGTCAGAATAAACACATGTGTTATGGGGCATTCCATTCAATGAGGAAAGAAGGACAGCTGATGCCATTAACAAATGATCAAAGATATACTTAAGCCTGTCACTTAATTAGGACTTGTCAGAATGTTTGATTCAATTGCTGGTACTTTTACTATTTCTGAGCTGTTTGCATCTACAAATATTATTATTAGAATATTCCAAAATATCTTCCTGTGTGTCTGAACATACAATTACAATATCTGCTCCACATCTGTAAATAGTCCTAATCGTTTCTGAGTTTTAGCGAGACTGAGATATTCCTAAATACAGACTGAACAGTTCAAGAAATACGATCACTTTTAAAGATTTTATGTAGACTGCTGGCAGCGTGGGCCTCAAAGGTGGTGCTAAATGGTCTTGAAAATATTATACTGACGTTTTTTGTAAATGACATGGCTTGCTGATTTTTGTATGTACTTACAGCTAAAATAAGGTTATGACGTCTGTGCCATGAACCATATAGTTTGACGACGCATAAAAAGTGAAAGCAGAGAGCAAGTTTAAAGGTTTATATTGTCATATCCAAAACAATTACAGTGACGCAGTCAGCAATGACATTCTTAGGTCTCAGGCTCCCTCCAACAATACTCATACTGTACAATCTAATACATAAAGACATTCAGTAAGTTGACAGTGAGCTTACATTAACATCACTATAATATTTCATAATTAGATTTTTTGGGTCACAAAAATGTATTAATTAAACGTTTTTTTTTTAATCTATCATAATAAAATACGTTGACCTACTCCAAGGTGAGTTTATAATTTCTGGATATTTTACAAGGACTTTCAGCCTGTCTTCAAGGATCTGATGGAGAAGAGATTTGTTTGTCAGTTGTCTGTTACAGCGCACTGTTATTGTCATTTTGTTTCCAGAGCTTTAAACCATAGATTGTATATGGTTTTTTTTTATATACAGTCTATGCTATTAAAGCTATCAAACAGGATGCTTAGAGTTAAAGAAAATGCAATAAAGAATAATTTATTTACTATTTGTGTGCCATTGTAGCAAATACACATCAGCAAGACTGAAACCAAGTCCAGTTGCCTTTGACTTTAACCTTCGTTGGATAACTATGACCTGGATGACTGAGAATCTTCATAGGCAAGACTGAAACCACTCATTTTAAAAATGGAAACGCTATTTTTTTTTTGTCTTTTGACCCTCAATCCCTTTGTGTCTGTTTTTGAGCTGATTTATCAGCCGATAAGAGTTTATGTGTTTATACCGGCGTTCTGCAACTCCCTTGTTGACAACATCACTTCAAATGCACCAGAAAATGAAACAATCAATTGACCTGAGACAAGCTGCGCATACAAAACACATGACAAAGGTTATCAGTGTTCATGGTGAGGTAGTCATTTGTCACGTGAAATACATCACTTAAATAATAAAAGTAGCCCTCAACACATAGCCCAAATAAGGAGATACTAACTCACCATTTTTCACTGCCCTCCTCCTGGCTTCCTCCCGGATCACAGCAGTATTATGTTTGATGTTACAATAGTTGAATGATGGAGGCTACGCTGCAGACAGACTTGATTGTAGATTTATTTCTTAAATAGTGTGGCAGTTCTAGCATACGGTCCTCTCATTTCTTCCTAGTGTGTCACTTCTAAATATTCTCCAACATCGCTTACAGCAGCTAATGCTGCACATTGCTAAATTAAATGAGCCAAAAAGCTAGCTAATGCCATGTTTATAAGTGGAAGAGTGCCAACGTTATTGAGCAGTTAAACTATAGTGTTTAATATTCTGCCTAAATAAAGTAATGGTAAATGCTTGTTTGTAGTTACAGGCGGTCCGTCGCAAATGATTAAAGCAGAGGGGGCATGTAAATAAACGTGAGCTGAACAAGTAGCTAACACGGCTTCCTGCCAAACAGAGTGAACCTCGTTGTAGACAGTCTTGATGCATTCAACAGCATGATACAGTTTCTTCTAGGTCACTGCATCATAGATGGTGGGTGAATAACTCTCTAAGCTTTGGATAGAATTAATGACAGCTGGTAAAGGGATAAACTAGATGTGAATATGCTATAATGAAAATGGTTATTGTGGCAGATTATGTGTAAGGTAATAACTGCTGCAAAAAAATATATTGCCCACATAGGAGAGCCATAGGCAATCATATCATTAGAATGTAATATAATCATTGTTAAGACATGAGTGGGGTGGTGACAGTGCAGTGGATAAGACACATGCCTTTGGTGCAGGAGACCTGGGTTTGATTCCCACTGTAATACATCCACCAATGTGTCCCTGAGCGTGACACTTGGAGAGGTGTGTGACCTCTGACATACGTAGCAATTGTAAATCGCTTTGGATGAAAGTGTCAGCTAAATGAATGATTATAAAAGTGACTGATTATAAGTTATTGTTAGTATTTTTTTTATATATAGTTTCTTTTTGGCAGCCCCACACAATAGACTACATACACTATATACTTTAATGTTCATTAGTACTATATAGTTTATAATGGATCTTTAAATCTTTTTTGTGGTTTTGACTCTTATTGTAGGTTTGAAAAGCCCTCAGTCACACCTCTCCCCCGCTCCAACACCATCTTCAAACAGTCACCTTCCCCCACTGACACACTGCCACCCCCCCTCTCTGACCCCTCACCTGCACTCAAGATCTGTGAAGAGGACATGAGCCACCTCATCGAAAGCCGGAATATCAGGAAGGCTCCTGGACCTGACGGTGTGTCTCCATCCTACCTGAAAATCTGTGCAGACCAGCTGGCCCCCATCTTCACACAGATCTTCAACAGATCACTGGAGCTGTGTGAAGTTCCCTCCTGCTTCAAATGCTCCACAGTCATCCCGGTCACCCAAAAAACCTCCATCTCTGGACTAAATGACTAGAGGCCCGTCGCCCTGACATCTGTAGTCATGAAGTCCTTTGAAAGACTGGTGTTGGTCGACCTGAAGGACATTACAGGCCCCTTGTTGGACCCCCTGCAGTTTGCCTACAGGGCTAACAGGTCAGTGGATGATGCAGTCAACTTGGGACTGCATTACATCCTGCAACACCTCGACTCTCCGGGGACATATGCTAGGATCCTGTTCGTGGACTTTATCCTGGACATCCTCAGCACCAAACTCACCCAGCTCACTGTGCCAGCCTCGATCTGTCAGTGGATCACAGACTTCCTGACTGACAGGAGTCAGCAAGTGAGGCTGGGGAAAATCACATCCCGCACCCGGACTATTAGCACTGGCGCCCCCCAGGGGTGTGTGCTCTCCCCACTGCTCTTCTCCCTCTTCACCAACAACTTCACCTCAATAGACCCATCTGTCAAACTCCTGATGTTTGCTGATGACGGTCATCGGCCTCATCTGGGACGGTGATGAGTCGGCCTACAGACGGGAGGTTGATCAGCTGGCTCTCTGGTGCGGTCAGAACAACGTGGAGCTTACACGCTCAAAACTGTGGAGATGATCGTGGACTTCAGAGGAGCCCCCCCACTCTGCCCCCCATCACCATACTCAACAGCCCTGTGTCTGCTGTGGAATCCTTCAGGTTTCTGGGATCCACTATTTCCCAGGACCTAAAGTGGGAGCCCAACATGGACACCATCATCAAGAAGGCCCAGCAGAGGATGTACTTCCTGCGCCAGCTCAGGAAGCTCAACCTGCCTAAGGAGCTGCTGATCCACTTCTACACAGCCATCATCCAGTCTGTCCTCTGCAAGTCCATCACTGTCTGGTTTGGATCTGCCACCAAAAAGGACAGGAGCAGACCACAACGGACAGTCAGGACTACAGAAAAAATCATCGGTGCCAACCTGCCCTCCATTCAGGACTTATACATTTCCAGAGTCAGGAAACGGGCAGCATCACTGCAGATCCATCTCACCCGGGACACAACCTGTTTCAGCTTCTCCTCTCTGGTAGGCGCTACAGAGCACTGTACGCCAAAACCAACAGACTTAAGAACAGTTTCTTCCCACAAGCCATCACTCTGATGAACAGCTGATTTCTGACTCAGTGTGTCAGGAACAATTCCTGTGCAATAACCCAGTAACTCTGTCTCTAATCAGCCACCTGTTTACTGGCTAACACTTATTATTTATTCACCATTCTCTATTTCAGTGCTGTTCATACTGTTATGTTGTCATATTGTAGATACTGTATACCAAATCCACCTACCTCAAGTCATTACTCCTGCACAAAATACTTATTTATTCCAGCATCCTTTGCATTATGCTTCATTGCACTGTGTACATGTATGCATGTATTTGTACCTGTATATCACATCCACCTCCGACATGTACACACTCCTGCATCCTTTGCACTATGCTCACGGTACTATTTGTCAATATGTCTATATTGTTTTTGTTAATAGTGTGTATATTTGTGTTGTCTACACTGAAGTCTGTGTCTGATTTTATTAGGGTTCATACCGCGTAGCAGTAGAACCCTTCTATGTTTGTGTGTTTTAGTTATTATTATTATTATTTGTTGTCTGCCACGCCGGCTTAAATTCCCGAGCTGGAATGAGCTAGAAACATGAAACTTGGGGGAATAACTGGAAATGGTGTGCATCAGCTTCCATAGAAATATGAACCCAATCGGCCACATGGTGGCGCTATAATTAAGGCTTAAAAATGCAAACTTTGAAAGGCCACGCCCCTTACACCGTAAGTCCGATTGACTTAAAATTTTTCACACAGGTGCAGCTCAATGTGCTCTACAAAAAAGCCTCAAGGACTATTAAGGCCTAGAGTTTTTTCCGCCATTTAGAATTTTTTGAAAATCACATTTTTTACATCTCCTCCTAGACCGTAGCTCTGATTGCCACCAAATTTTCAGTGAATCATCATTGGATCAAGCCTATTAAAAAGCATGTCGATATCTCAATTACTTTTCAAGATATGGACCAATGAACTTTGAAAGGGGCGTGGCTCTGGACATAAATGACCACAAATCAGCAACCGTAGGGCCGATCATCACAAAACTCACAGGATATGTTCAGATAGGTGCCCCGGATATACCTGGACAGTTTGATGTACATAAGTCACTAGGGGGCGCTACAAGTGCAAGACAGGTGCTTAGCATTACACAAATTACACTATAAATCCCATATTCATTCTCCAATCATCACAACTCTCTCAGGAAGTTTCATTCAAATCGAACACCCGGGGGCACTATAAATGCAAACAAACTGCAGGTGATAAAATGCTAAAAAGGCTACAAAATACAAACTGTTTGTCCAATCAACACAAAACTTGCAGGATATGTTTACATAAGCACCTCACACATACCCTGAAAGTCTCATTCAAATCGACCACTAGGAGGCGCTATAAATGCATAATAATTGGACGTAGAATGAAACAAATCAAGCTATAGATCAGAAAATGCTTGTCCAATCATTACAAAACTTGCAGAATGTGTTTTGTAACAATGTTGAACCACGTGTGTGAAAGTTTTTTGATGGCGATATTGCAAAAAAAGGTATGAACCCGCAAATCGCCGCTTGCGGCTATATTTTTATTTTTATTATTGTGATTTTGTATTTTTGTATGAGTAAGGACATCGTGAGCAATGTACAATCCAGAGTCAAATTCCTCGTATGTGTATAATACCTGGCAATAAAAGCTGATTCTGAAAACTTTAATATATTTTGTTTTACTTTTGTTCAGCATTGTTATCTTGGTGAGGTCTCAAAACACAACAAATGTAAGGGATAATCATTATTTATGTTATGTGTTTCTGAAAAGAAGGGGAAAAAAAGAATATCGGACAATATATAAATAAAATCTCATATCGGTCAAGCTCTACTTAGAACGAGCGATTTCTATATACATAAACCGAGGGTCCCCTTCCATGGAAATCGCCATGTTACGCCGTCATGTTTGTACATAAGCCTATACGGACAAACTGCTATACAGAGCACATTTCGTCACTACATTGAATACGTACTGGTTTATTATAAGTAAGAAAAGAAGAGAAATTTAGACAAATGGACGACCAAATTTATTATTTTGCACAAGAGCCGACAGAGTGCGTCGGCCACCGTAGTTTCTCCTGTGCGCTTGGAAAGGGAGGGATGAGCGGTGACTGATGGTGCCTTCTTGTGGTGTCAGAATAATCTGAATCTTATTTTACCCCTTAAATCTTTATTGCAAAAAGAGAAATAAAGTGTACATGGGACATAAAGTACAGAAATAGAGAACTTTGATTCGTACAAAATTACTTATTGCATATACATATTTTTAATTTGTATTAACTGTTAGTTTGCTGACCATGCAGAGTGAACAATATGTCTGCATGTTGTTTATATGCTCTGATAATGCTAATCCAACACATCTTTGAAGTAGCGCCCATGTTGATTTCACATTCCAACTTAAAAGCACATGAACACACACTGATGTCAGAAGAACGACTTCAGAACTCTTGAAATGGGACCATCCGAGGAGCACATAAATGCACAGTGAGCTACAGGATGCAATTCGCAGTCCTCACTACTACATGCCACTAAAACTTACACACTGAACCTTTAAGGACACTCTTTGAGTGGCTGGTGCTAGCATAGGTTGCTGGTTTCAGCAACAAGGCTTCATTCCACCTGCCTCCGCTTTGCTAAGGGATATGTTTTAGTGGGAATACCTTCTAATATTTAATATATTCATATATTGCAAATATGAGATCAAAACATATATTTAAAATGTAGTTAAATGCATGAACTTAGGGGAATAAATTATAAATTCTGTCAAAATAAACAGAATACTACAACAGAGATAATTAGTTCAAACAGTTCTCTGCAACTGATACACTCCATACAAAATGTGCAGTTCTAACTCTGTTTCTTTTTTATTCCTTGGATGCCTTAACAAAACAACAGAAAGCAGAGAAAAAGGAGGTGTCTGTCTTGTCTTGTCTTTGCTGTGACAGTGTAAAAATGGCTCTGTTATGCCCCTAAGTGGCTAGGGGACATTGCACATGGAGACAACCCAGTTCAGAGTATCCAGTCTGACTAATGAGGAGTAGGCCACCCTTTGGTCTCAAATGAGTTGCTTCAGTCCTTTTTCAAGTCCTGAACAGCATTGAACTGTTTGCATGTTTTGTGAGCAAGTTGCCATTTGCATTCACTTCCATTTTGCCAATACGGGTTGCATTTGGATATATGTTGCACATTTTCCAGGCTCTTCTCCTGGCAATTAGTGCTGAATACTTCATTCTGTATATTTATGACAAATTTCTAGTGCTTTGTTCAGATTCTATTATAAAACATTCCCAATCCCATGATCTAATTGTTTTATATCACTTTGAAATCAAATCTGTACATTAGTAATTTTTTGTATATTAATTTTGGTGTCTTGTAAGCCAATGGAGGCTGGGTGTAATCGTACACACGACACAATAATAAAACTTAATTCATTCATTGTATTATTAAGTCACAGTGAATTAACATTTAGAGAGCCTCTGACTTTTCTGAAACTGATGTTATTCCCTCTTCAAACAGGATGGGGGGGTGTAAATAAATACAATTACATATGAATGAATATCCGTCATCGACTGTGAGTGTGACTTTGTGGTTCAAAACCATGTTAATTGCAGCCCCACGTGGTCTCTGGTTGACAGGAGTCAAGTGACATGACCATATTTTTTTATGTTATACGATGATAAACTGGAAAAAAAAGATTATAAGTGCTGCTAAAAAGGCTAAAGGTATAGCTGATGAACAGAAACATAATAATATTATTACAGTCTTGAAAATTACATTTCTAATAGGTATAATATCCTGCAATTATAACCATATAATTCTACATGAAATGTTTTACTTGAGTCTGGTGAAACCCCATCACAAAAAACAGGGTGCTGGAAAAACGTGGTCTGCATAGAGCACCTAGCTAGCTACAAACTGCAAGACATTGTGGACAAAGATCAGCGCTCAGCCTGTTCTACAAGAAAAACAAGCCATGTCAGACCAGAGGTACAGATTACATCTCATAAGTTTAGGATCACAGATAAATGTTAACTTTGATAGGCCAAGCAACTCTGGGAAACGAGGACCAAGAAGGCAGTCTCGTTTGAAAGGCAATTTCGTGTTACTGTTGGCTAGGTAGCATTTATTCAAAAGGTAGCTAGATGAAAGATCAATATTTGTTGTCATTTATTGACCATAATGTAATGTTTTTGCTACTTGTTTAAAGTAGGTGGGTACTGTACCTACAAATAGTTTGATAAGAAAAACGTGATTTGACAGTTGTGCTAAATGTGCTTGTGTGTGGCTAGCTAGTTACTGGCAGTGACATTTAATCTGTCCCTATCTACCTAGCAAGCATGCTAATTTTCAACTGTCAACTAACCTTCTCTACCGGTAGCTAAAAGAAAGGTGTGATTGCCAGTAACCTTTGACACAGAGAGGTGTGTGTTATTATGTAGGCCTATAAAAAAACTGCAGTAGTAAATAGCTTTTTGACTGAGACTGTATAGAACTACATCTCTCTCTCCCCCTCTCTAGGTGGCATGTGTAGATGGCCCGTTGCTGCATTTTAAAATATGCTGGATCTTGCTGAATCAATGCCCCCATGCTGTACTGGAGCTGCATGAACATCAACATCCCCTGAAGGGCCTCATGTTTCACCTGGACCAGTGG
Source organism: Micropterus dolomieu (assembly GCF_021292245.1). Classification (NCBI taxonomy): domain Eukaryota; kingdom Metazoa; phylum Chordata; class Actinopteri; order Centrarchiformes; family Centrarchidae; genus Micropterus; species Micropterus dolomieu. The sequence goes on along the minus strand of NC_060169.1, from coordinate 37,234,162 downwards.
CTCTAAACCAGCATACCATTTGCTCTGCAGAGAGGGCGATTGTGGCTGATCCCTCCCACCCTGGACACAAAGTGTTTCACACACTCCCCTCCGGAAGGGGGCTGCAATCCATCAGGACCAAAACCTCTCATCACAACAACAGTTTCTTTGCGTCAGCCAGAGACCCACTGACACAGACTGATTCTTCACCTCCTAACTAGGTTTAGTCTCTGTGGTCACGGTGGTATCCTGTGTGTTGCCAGTCACTTAATGATGGCAGTATCTGCTGGTAAAGCTCAGTCATGTTGATTTCCTGGAAGGCTGCGGTCAGCTCGGGTAATGACTGGCAGTTTTTCACTACAAAACCCTGGAGACTGATAGAAAGACATAGAGAGAAACACAGAGAGAAACCATGTGAGAGCTGCAGTAATACTGCTGGTTGATCCAACACTGATCATATGGATCTAGAAGTCCCAGCATTATTCCATTTCTCTGCTACATCAGTCATGACTCTGTGATCCATACCCGTGTCCACAGGAGGAAGATGAAAGGGTTTCAATGAGAACCTTCATCATCCTCTCTTTGCATTTCTTGCCTGAAGAATCCACATCCACCTTCACGGTCTTTAAAAGGCGACAAAACTCCTGAAGAGACATGACCACAGTTGTAAAATCAGAATACAAAGGGAGACACAGTACATAGCATTAGTCATTTATGACCTGACCCCAAAACCTAAGAATATGAACACTGAAGTTACTGAAGCAATCAGAACCAGAGTAAGAAGTTACACTGTCATATATATTGAGGGTTATAACATTTATTACAGTTGACTCTGCTTAGCTTTGGCTTCTATCAGTAATGCTGAACAGACGCTGTATGGATTAAGCTGGATTTGAACGCCAAATAAAGATTTTAAATCAGACAGAATTTCTGTTAAATGAGCTGCTGTTGGATGTTCAGTTTGAGTGGGCCTAGCAGTCTGAGCTGTCTGATTAGCCACATTGGCTGTCAAAAGATCCTTTACAACTGTAGTGAGCTTATTTTAATATTATTTCAATAGAACATGTTGTGGCTACAGCAGTTTCTTTTTAGATTGAGACTGTACTGTGACAGAAACACACAGATACCACACGGTCATTGTCCCACACAGTTCTCTTTTTTTCTCCTTTTACTCACAGTCAAACTGCAAAGTAACAGTGCCTTTCACTTTTTACAAACATTATTGAGAAACATTATTACGTTTCTATGTCACCGAACAAAACCAATCAGAGGTTGCTATTTTTTTTCCAGTTAGAGCACCCGAGTCATGATGAGCCAAACTGTATAGCATTTTTTTGTAATACACTGTGAAAGTTCTCAAAACATGGACAATCTACCCTAATGAGTAGCTTGGGTTTAATGCTGTGTTATCTTTGATAACCTATAAACATATGTGAAAACGCCAACTACTGTTTAATGCTCTGTTCATTTGTGCTTATAACAAATAAGTCGTTTGTGCCCACGTTTTGTTCTTTTGTCATATCACCTGCTGGGCTCTGTACAAGACCAATGTCCAGGGCCTCAGTATGATTCAAATAAAGTGCTTGCAGCAACATGTGTGACAAGTGAGAAAGTAGAGTTTGAACTTTTTATGATCTGATAAACCTTATGCTTAAGGTCTGGTTAGGTTTAAGCAGAAAAACTACTTGGTTAGGGAAAGATCATGGCTTGAGTTAAAATGTCAACTTCATTAAGGTTAGGGGAGCTTTGTTGTCATGGTTACAGTAATAAACACATGGATAAGGTTAGGGAACAATCATGGTCACTTTTTAAAGAAACCAACATTGACGGGTAGAAACAGGAAACCAACAGCAGTCTCAGGTGTTAAAGTGATGCTTTGTTGTCCCATCCATCCACTACGACCTCCTCCCAACGCAGACTTTCACTCTATCACCTGACTTCCTCCTTTGATTAAGGACGATTAAATCGACAGGGCGCTGTCACAAATTGACTTAGATTACAGCATACTGAACCCTTTAGCCTCTGCATCGTAGTTTATATCTAAGCTGTAATGATTAGTCAAATAATTTGTTAGTCAATATCTATTTTGATAATCAATTAATCATTTCAGTAATATTTTTATGTAAAAATCCAAACCTACTCATGTTTAAGCTTTTCAAATGTGAACAATTGCTTCTTTTCCTTGTCTTAATATTGTAAATTGAATATTTTTGGACACTTTGATGACATCCACTGCCTCTAGGGAACTGTGATGGGCATTTTAACTGATTTCTGATGATCAATGAACATAATAATCTTTAAATCAACTATGACTTGGCAAGGGCTGCAGATGCCACAGCCTGTAGCTCTTTCAAACTCTGCTACAGTATTGTTTTTCATCTTTTGTGGGGGGTTTGGATTAAAGAGGAGGGGACCTTGAGACAATCCACCCAGTCTTATTGCAGCACAGCGGGTGCTCGCCCAGAGGGAGAGGATTGAGAGCCGGGATAGGAGCCATGCTGGTGTAACGGAGCCAGCGAGGCTGTGCAGTGAGTTAATCTCACTCCCCGACACCTTAAGAGACGCACTGGCGACCGATGCCAGAGCCCATGGGTTTTAGCTGGTCAGCGTGTCTGCCTCCCCTACCATAGATCGCTGTTCTCACAGATGCACATTCAATAAATGTACAGCATGGATTATTTCCTGGGTGTTTACATGTCTTTAAATAAATAACTGTATATATTGTTTTATTCTATGTTACCATATTTGTGTATTGAAGAGACTACAAACTTTTTCATTTTTGAGAAATAAACTACCGTGATACCTTGATTGATTAATCAATAATGAAGTTACCACTAATTTCAGTCCTATTTTAAATCAATCATAAATGAAGATAATAATCTGAAGATTAATGGACTGGTGCCCTATTTTATTGTGTGTGGAACCTCCTTTCCAGCACAGGCAGAGGGCGCTGTTCTTCTAGTTTAGGCAGTTTAGTTTAGATCTCTAGGAAATGTGATTTTAACAATTACTGTTTGTTTTCCATTGTAAAATAAGACATGGTCATCCACAAAGTCCAGTATACGGTATGTACCTTAATAAAATACTGCATACAGGACATACACAAAAAGAGTTACCGTCTTTGTGTGATGCTGTGCTAAACATGTGTGTTGATACCTTGATGTTGGGTCTGGCTCCCTGCAGAATAACCAGTATACTTGGTCCCAGTAATAATCTCCCAGTGAGCTGCAGCTGCTGGGTCCAGCACTCCAGCAGTCCGATGTAACGATTTCGAGATCGGATGTGGTCTAACGACAGCACTGCAGTCCACTCCTCCTCTTTTTCTCTCTCTTTCACCTCCTCCTCACCTCTTCTGAACTCATTTCTCATCTGTACACACTAACGTTAACACAGCACACATTTGGTACATCATTAACTGTTATTATTCTTTGAGGTCCTCCTTGTGTTTTCTAATTGTTTTACTTGTGCGGCCTGATGATGTAGTGGCTAATGTTTCTCCGAGGTAGCTCCAATAGATTCAGAGCTACAGGGTTTTAAACCAAATAGGTTTTTTTTGGTGAAGAGTTCCTTGTAATGTAAAAATCCTCTCGTACAATATGTAACCAGCTTAATGTCCAAAGTTACGGCTCATTAGTTGGTCAGTAAGTTCACTGTTTACCTGTAACCACTCCACTAGCTGATGAACCATTGGTTCTGGCGGTGAGGCTGCAGCTTGATCCAGCAGCTTCTGTCTGATGTCGTGACACTGAGTCCTAGAAAGAGCAGTGGAAGAGACGGAGATGTCGGGGGGACAGGAAGGGTAGCGGGGGTGCAAATGGAACAACAGACTGATGTCCAGTCCGCTTTCTCCTCCAACAGTGCTGTTGATTTGGACCACAAGCCCATCCTGGGCTAGAAGGCAAACAGAGTGAGAGTTCAACTGATTTGGGTTTTTGAGGACTAATAACTGAATGACAAATCAAAGAATGACATTTGTTATTGTCAATACTCAACGTTAGTTAGTCAGAAATAGCTGACTCTGAGGCCACAGTATCAGATGTAGAGCTGAAACGATTACTCTATTTGTATAGTTGTCAGCTATTAAATTAATCACCAAATAGTTTGAAAATTATCTGATTCCGACTTCTTAAAAGTCAACATTTGCTGGTTTCTTTACTCCTCTATGAAAGTAAGCTGAATATATTTGGTTTGCGGACAAAACATGACATTTGAGGACGTCAGCTTGAGCTCTAGGAAACACTGATCGACATTTTTCACCATATTTTGACATTTTATAGTCGTTAGTTGCAGCCATAATTATCAGATGGCACGGACATTTTATCCTCACGGCCATTTACAGTTCAATACTGGGGGAACAATGAAGTAATTAAGCTTCAGATGTGGACAGACTGAACCAGTCTTGATCCACTGGCTTTCTTAACAGGACAGGCTTTACTTTATTATAAATAATATATATTTGTTAATGTTCGTACTTGGAAAAGTATATTGGAGCAGTTGGCTGTATAAACACTAAAGTCTCGCTTTTGCGCGTCTTGTTATCAAAGGCTTCGTGGTAACGTTATATGCTGACATGCTCAGTTTGTTGTAACTTATATTTGCTCCGGTGTCTGCAGTGGACTGCAGCTAACGCTAACTCACCGGACTGCTGGACGAGCAGGAACTCTCCTTCTCCGCAGTAAATGGACGACAAAACGGAAACTTCCTCAACAGCAGCTTCGGACATTGTTCATGAATTAATAGCATACCGTTAGCGTCTCCAAAACAGTTCTGACCCAGCGACATGTAACGTTACTGTCACATTTCAGTTCAGCGCCTAGTTGTTGCTGTTGCTACACTTGTCCGAACCTCCCTGTCATCCGGGTAGTTTCTCTTACAGAGTTCATCAGTTCCTCTCCACAATTTCCGCACTGCAAAATTATTTCACTTTGCCAGATGTCTCTTGACATAGGCTTTATCACAGCTGTAATAATTATGAAACAATAGACCTAATAATGACATTTATATATACTAAATCTTTCCAGCACGTATTTGAATGTAACGCTTTGGATTACATTTATGGGGGAGTTTAAAAAGAAATACTGAAGAGGAACTACATTACAAAACATTTCTAGTAGGACTCTGCATTTCTGTGCACCTCTGCGCTTTCAATATACAGTGGTGATAAAATATTTAGCCTTATTCATACTGTTAATTAAAATTCCACTAAATTAATTTATTAATACATTAGGTTCAAATGTATCTATTGATTATATTTAACTTCAATTAACAACATGCTTGGTAATAAACTCCCACCCAACCTGTTGCTCATAGGGCCAAGCTGCTCATTAAGTGAGCGCATCCAATGGGCTTAAAGGTCGAGGGAACTGTACCATGTTGAGTGGAGGACAAAGTGAGGTTTTCATTGTTTCAGGGAATCTTTTCACAGTTTTTCTCACTTGCTTTGGTATATTTCTCGAATCAGCCCTAACATTTGTGCAACACTATGTGCATTTCTCGAAACACATCGAGCAAACAGCAGAACACAGTGGATTACCTGCGAAAGCACATCACCTGCTCAAAATCCTTAGTCTATCTCTCAAAAGCAAATCTTTATGTCATTGAACGTCAGTGCATCAGAATGACAAGTCCTTGTGTCATTGTTTGCGAACAAGATGGTCAAAATGTTTAGTCATGTTATCAACAGTGTAGTCTGTAAGTGTTTTCTGATGTAAACTATGACTAAGGTTTTGATGCACATGGCGGAACTTTTTCAATATGTCATATCAGTCTCAACAGTATAAAGTTCTACATTGCAACAGGATTCACAGTTACATTTTTACTGTCCATACTATAATTTGTTGACAGACCATGTCATTGTGATGCAAAAAATAAAGAAGAAAGGACTGTTTTACAGCATAGCATTGCACAACGGAAGAAATTACAAAGTTAGAAATGTAAGCATGTGAAACACTCCTTAGGCTGATGTTCCTGTCTGTCAGGTCACAGATTCTCATCCACATCACATTGGATATCTTCATCAATACAGTAAGGAGACATTTACAAAAAAAAGTCTAATAGACATGTATAGAAAATATGATTGACAGATATAGACGATCTCTCTTTCTATATATATATATACATATTTCCATATATATAAATAAATATACGCACACGCATACGTAAGTTAATGCATCTACTGGCGTGTATTATATATTTCACTATTCACTATTCACTGCTCACTGTGTATTGTATTGTGTGTATCAGGTGAATAGTCTGAGGGCTGTGTTATACTGTAGTATGTTGTGATTTGTGTTGTCTATTCTTATTTTGTTTATGCACCATGAGCTGTACGAAACCACATTTCGTTCAGCTGTTAATAAACACAATGTGTGTTTATCGTTCAGCTATCAAAACAATGAGAAATTGCTTTTATGATGTGCACAAGTGACAAGATGATGTGGAGGTTGAACAAGTAGTTTTGAGAATTTCAATTCTGATCTGAGAGATGTGCCAAAGCGACATATCAGCAGAGCACTAACGTGGGCTAATGCACAACAGAGTACAGAGCAGGTAGATTTAAAGAAAATATTATGACCATTTTTATCATTAGATTAGACAGACAGACAGACTGACTGACTGACTGACTGACTGACTGACTGACTGACTGACAGATAGCCTGGGTATTTACATATGCAGAAGAAACGCAAAGTTGCTTCTCATCAGCTATTGTAGTGCATTTAAAAGGACAATAATAAATAACCCAAACCAAAGCTAAAAACAACAATCCTAAAATATAGGGAGATAAAAAGAAAAAAACAAATAACAAAAACAAACAACAATCAGTACAATTCAGATACACAGTCAGACACTTTGATCAAACGCAGTTATCACCACATATATTTATTGAATTTCAAAGAATGGCACTTCTTCTAAGTTTATTAAAATATTAAAGACTCTAAACGTTCATAAAATATATACTTCAAATCATTTATCAGCATTGATGAACCCCACAAAGAATAGTATAGCGTTTAAAAGCAGTATATGGAGGTGCATGCAATTCTCGGCAGGCAGGCAAAACTCGGCATAACAGGTGCTGTAGGGGTGTGTGTGGAGGGGTGGCAGTCCATTTTTGATTCTCATGGCTTGTGGAAAAAAACGTTTAGCATGCTGCTTGGTCTGCAGCTGATGCTTCTGTACCTCCTCCCAGATGGCAGGAGGGAGAAGATGTGTGGTTTGAGTCCTTAATGATGGAGGTAGCTCTGCAAATGCAGCGTTGCTGGTATATCTCACTGAGGTAAGGGAGTGGTGCACCAATGATCTTGCTGGCTGTCTACCCTGTTAGCTGGCCGTACAGCTTCCGAACCAGGAAGAGAAACTATAGTTCAGGATGGTTTCAATAGTGCCACTGTAAAAGGTAGTGAGGTGTACAGAAGGGAGACATGCTTTCCTGAGTCTCCGGAGGGGGTGAAGCCGCTGCTGTGCTCTTTTGATGATGGCTTGGTGTTGATGGTCCAGGTCAGGTTGTTGGCTAAGTGTAGCCTACTCCCATGAAGTTAAGGCTGCCTACCCTCTCCAGCGGTGTGTGGTGGTGTTTGCTACCCCTCCTAAAATCTACATTACGACTTTATTCTCATATTATGACTGTTTTCTCTAAATATCACAACTTTATTCTCAAAATGACAGAGAACACAGATATGTGGGACCTGATTTCATTACAGATTACCTGTCTCATGTCCTTCTATCGGGATATAATGACAGTTTCAGCAAATATGACAAAAAGCTATTTTAAAAAGAATTCCTCTCTGCTGCTTTAACTAGCCGAGAACTTGTTTTTGAGTGCTGTCCATGTTGTCGTCGAAGAACTTTGACCCTTTCACTGTCTAGTTTATATTCCCGTAAGTACATGTAGTTTTAAGTCTGTTTTTTGCAAAGGGGTGGCTTCACGTTAGTCCACTTTTTTTTTTATAGTAGATGGAACTAATTTTGTTTTTTCTGTAGGAGGAGCTTCCTATTTAAAAGCAAGTGGTAGAAGCTCCTTTGGGGAGTTCACTGGTGGAGCTGAAATTTGGATCAGTTCAGATGCAGACCTGCTGCAAGCATACTAGCTGCCAATGGCCTAGTCTAGCTTTTCTTTTGTTGACTGGTGAATTTCCTATATTTGTTAGAAAATATTAGTGTTTTCTTTTAATTGTTTATATATAGTTCTTTCCACAACCTCCCAAAACAGTCTGATTTGATCAGAAGATCATTGGTACCCATGAGCATCAGTGATATCTGAGGTGAGGTGCCTGCAGAGCAGCTTCTTCCCCCAGGCTGTCACACTCTTAAATTCATCCTCAGCACTGCACCATGCAAACTAGTTTATTTCTGTATAATATATGTATGTCATTTTATAATTTTTGTAAATAATGAATGCTTTGTGAGCAACATAAAAGGAACTACAACCCGCATCTCATACAACCCGCCACACCTACCCGGAAGTGTAGAAAGTAGTAACATGAGAGGCCACTTTAACGTTTATTAACCAGTGTCCTCACCTTTTGGCGTACGGAGGCTGAAAAAAAGTATTAACCACCTAGTCAAAATACAGCATGTAACCATGACAAAACCCCTTCCTTCCGGAGTTTTGGTGAAGTATGGAGAGAGTCAGTTTTTGATGAGACACCTATGTGAGTCTCAAAGGATGCTGCAGATGGAACTGTTTGCAGCCTGCTTGTGCTTGTGTGTGATCATCAGGCGGAGGAAATCCACAGCTCGAAGCAAAGCACGCCTAAACTTCCCCCTTCACTTTGTCTGAGGTGCTGAGTTTGAATTCGGACGCTTGGGATGATGCACTTGCATTCAGACGCTGCTGTTGCTCCTCCTCGACAGGCTGTTCGATTCAAGAGTGTAAAAGGACTCAACCGGAAACAAAACTTTTTTCTTCGTACTTTTTTTCTCTCTGAGGCAAAAGAGGAAAAAGAGACGACCCTTGGTGTCATAAACTGCATGGTTCCTTATTTTCTTCACTTACGGGTGCTGTTGGAAATGTGTCAGCTGCAGACCAACAGGGGAAAAGTAAACGCTTTCTGGAGAGGATAAGTCCGACGTCGAGTGAGTTTTTTGGCCAGTCGACACTCACATAACGGATTCTGGTCCCTGATCATGGAAGATGTGAGTAACGTTAGTCACTGCAGACCCACTGTGTAGCTTTGCTGCTTCGCCTTTTGTAAAAAAAAAAGGCCTAACTTTCAACTGTTTTTGCGAAGTAGGGGCGTAACGTTATAGTTGTGAGCTATTTTAGTGATGTGTGCATTCACGATGTGATGTTATAAACCTCGGGAGGAAAAAACTCTGCAAGGGCGCGACCGAGTTATAACAGAAAAGTTGGGGCTCGTAGGAGAGGTGGGAGTGCGAACTCGAACTGATCTTTTCGTGATCCACGCAGCCTCACATCATGACAGAAGGAAGTTAATTTGGGATTTTAGTCCAGAGTGTGTGCTGTAGTCGCCTAACCAAAGTCAACATTACGTGGCACAATGCACCTGCTCACCTGTCAATCTGTTGCATCAACTTGTTGGTGAGATTCCGTAAGAAACGCCAACAGCAGCAGAGAGAGAGAGAGATGCGAACTCCGTTAACAAATCTGCACATTTATCGTAGCGCTACACGTGGATGTTGCCATATAACCTGAAATTCACACTTTGTCTGAGTCGTTTGGGCCCTTTGGTGAATTTGGCATTATATCAATCCCCATTTAGCACTTATGGGAATTGTATTTCAGCATTGAGCACTAGGTTGGAAACACACGCCCGTAACGGTAAATTTCGACAGGAGAGGTTGGGGGAACACTAAAAGTTTGACATTTCACAAATAAAACATACTTGGTGGATTGTGCCTTTGCCGAATCCACGGCGACAGGCCAATGTGTCAGAAATAATATTAAAAAAGGCTTAATAACGTTTCCTGTTTCGATAATGGCCAAGGTAATTGGGATTTAGCTTATTTATGAACGATGCTTGGTGTGCCGTTGTCAACCGGGCTAGAGTACAGTGTTCACACTCCTCACAAGAGAGACTATTGTAATTGCATTTGCAGTTTAAGTTGTGGCCCCTGCCTAACACATTTGATCCTTAAATCATAAAATGACATGTACTGATTCAGGCTAGGATGAACTACACCTCAATGAACATTTTACATTTTGAGGAAGCCCAGTTCTTAGAAAAAGGAAGTAGAGGCATAACATATTACTACAGTAGGCACAGAACTTTTGCAGACATTTTCAAGCATGCAGTACCCCGCCCTTTGAGTGTAACATTGATCAGATTTGTATTTGGCTCTCCTTTCGGAATCCCATCATTTCAAAGCTTTCCAAATTTCCTAGAATCGCTCTCCATTCCAGACTATGTACAAGCATGAACGCTATAAACCATAAAACAGCTCCAACCTACATTTAAACAATACGCTAGAAGAACTGTATACTCTTCCTTATTCTCCCAAGCATCTCACCATAAGTGTATTGGCAAGCAGAGAGCACAAGTTACAGAGACGACTATAGCTGTGACTCGTTGAAGATGTACATTAAAGCTATAAGTTACAAATAAAGTTTCCACTGGATATCCACAGAAAACAATACACCAGTCATATTTCTAGATTATTAAGTGATTTACCAGAATTTCTCTTCAGACAGGAACAAAAGAATTATGAGGTCACTGTCATGGACGGTGAGGTCTGACTGATGACTTCCAGAGGTTTCACTTTCCATTACTGCTTGGATTTCTCAGTGGTGTGTATGTGTTTTGTGGATGGCACTGTGTCAGAATTGGAATTTAAAGTAAATGTTTGTGCAGCACTGCATTTGCTTTTCATTCGACATCAGCTGGCATCCCTCTGATCAAACAAACACTCAATGTTGTTGTAGGAATGAGATTATTGTCCAAGAGGTCCATAACCAAGCCTGCATGGGCTTGTTAAATGACACTTGTATCAGTGTTGACAGGTTATTGCAGGACTATGACGCACTCCAGTAAATATTGTACCACACTGTGACATAAATATGTCCAAAACTCTTTTTTTAAATACCTTTGTAAAACAGGAAAATGAGTCCCTGCTGCAGTGTGTAGTTCATATTAAATAAAAAGTGAAAAGAATTCAAAATGCACTTAGACTTTTATGGTTTTGAAACTGTTTTTGTTTGGATATTGTACTCCAATATATAAAGCTGAATTGAAACGGTTGCTTGGTGTTTATGTATGGAAAGTGTGTTATTGTGGCCGCCCATTACTTGGCTGGCTGCCCTCTGACAACTGTTTGGCTCTTATCTGTGTCTTCATTTTTGATTTGTCATTCTCCTCTCTATTTCACATTCTGCCTTATCTTATTTAGCTCCCCCCCCCCCCAAAAAAACCCACTTTGGCCCTTCCATGAAGATCATTTGTCTCTGCTCTGTGAGTCATTCTTCTGTCACCATCCCAATGACCTAGAGTGCATAGTGTGACGTGTCTGCCTGACCCATTCAGCAAAGAGGAAACAGACTGCCACATTATGTGTCAAGCAGAAAACAATTAACCCTCTCTCATAATCGCCCTGCTATCCAGCCTCTGCTACACAATGGATGTGTGTGTGCTCATCATCTTATTGGGGCGCCGCTGACACTTTCTGGGAAAGTGCCATTATGGAAAAGAAAGAGTCCTCAATAGTGAATGAGTGTTTGTTCTTGAATCTGTGTCCTTGTAGGGACAGAAAGTCCTCAAAAGATGAAATATGTATAAAATGTTCCCTTGGAAGACATTTTCCCCATTTCTACTTACTGCACAAGGAGTTGTTTTAGGATTAAATAGCAATAGTGCTTTTATTTCTTATGTCTTTGATAAATATTAAGCACTTTATATTCTTCATAATATCTGGACCTTTCTCTGTCCATCAGTATACTGCACACATATACAGTAGAGTTGTGGGAAGTGGGAGGACTTATTTCAGGAAGTAAAAGTTGTGTTCCGTTTTTTCTACACAGTTATTAGGTGACTGACAGTTTGAGCATTTACACAGCTTGGATGGTCATGAAATTCTGGTACATAACTGTGACTTCAGTGTGCATTTCGGCAAGAAGAATCTAACCACTGAGCTAAACTGAATTGTTATGTGCACCAATAACTAAGAGGTAAAGTTAAATATTGTGCTGTTGAATAAAACAATAACGCAGTTAAGTCTGCTGCTAAAGATTATGATTGATGAATCAAAGAACAACTGGCAGCTTAATCATTAATATATATATATGTATATGTGTGTGTGTATATATATATATATATATATATATATATATATATATATATATATATATATATATATATATATATATATATATGATAAAAGCAAGCAGCACATGCACAGAACCAACAAATATTTGGTGTTTTGTTTGAAAAAATACATTTAGGACTTTTAGCAGGTGCTTTTGTCCAAAATGACTTAAAATAGGTACGCGTGTGAAGTGAAAAAGCAGTAGATCGCTGTCGGTAGAGTAAGGATGTCAGTAGAACAAGTTTCAAGCACTCATAATTGCTATATTAGCCATTGGTGGTCGACAGCAAAGATAGCTAGGCTAAGATGCTACACTATATTAAGTACTATTTTTAAGAGTCATGATGCACAAACATACAAGTGCATAAGAGTTTTCAGCTGAAACAGTTATAATATATTAACCATTTTAGTTGAAAACGATAAGTTGAAGAAAAGAAAAGAAAACTGTATCTACATTTTATCCTGATTGACTTAGTGTTGCAGCTGTAAACACCATCATCATAAATGAATTCACTTTCAGATTGAGGGTCAATATTGAATGCAATAATCCAGTACACGTCTACTCCAGCCATGATTTGTGTGTCAGTTTCTCATTCGGTCCAAATGAAAGGATTGGCCTGTCTGCCTGCCGCTGTGCACTCACTGTGCATGAACATGTGTTCTGGGGGAGTTTCTTTGGAGGGAGGTCAGAAGGGGGGGGTTCATTTGGATACTTTAAAAACTTTGCTGTCTCTTCCTAGTTTCTCCAAATTTGCCTACTTCCGCTTTACGTCTTAGTAAACAATACTAAAAATATGGCACATGATGAGGTGGCTGAGGTGCTGGAGATCAGCTGATAGCTACACAGCTGGTGACTGTGCCAGTGATTGTGAAGCATGAACGAAACAACTTTTGCCTACTAATGCAATCATGACTTCACACTATGAGCTTTACTAGCTTGGTCAATCTCAGCCAATTTAAATGGCTGCAATTCTAAATTTCTGTTAAAATGCTTGTCCAGCTGTCACCATATGTGAGCTGAAGCGTTGTTTTGGCTGTTTTGTGGCTTGTCAATTTCTTATCATTGCACTTTCTTTGGCTGTACATGAATTGGGTGAGTCATGGTTGGGGGGGTATGGTCATGGCAGCATTATAAAAATAGACTTCGATCTGTGAAAAGACAGAGAAGCACCAGCGCTAAAATCTTGCACCTCCATCAGAGAAGGTTACTTTTTAGGCCTATAATGTGAACAAATTAACAAACTGAAATTTATCCACCAAGTTCTGCAGGTCCAGATGAGTTTAATGATTGATCTGGTCAGTTTTAGCCAGTAAATTCAGTACCATTCTGGATTTAGTTAAAAAGATACAAATGGAAAGTTTATCCAGTCTTCAAGTGAAAGGAAGCACTGAGGTGTCTTTTTAATAGCTATTTGTACAAATTTCCACGCTGGCAGGATGCCATATGACGATGATGAGTAAAATAGAGAACAGAATTTATATTTATGTCAGTGCATTTATCCTATTGTTAGGGACGTGGTCTGCAATTAACTTTTTTCACTGTTGCCACTGTGGCTCAGTCTGCCACTTTTGAAATATATGTAATCTATAATATAGGCTAAATGAAGGAATTACAGATCATTTATACACAATATTGTCGCTCGATATATTTAAACAAAATACATTATGTGCATTGTACAGTACATTCTAATCAGTCACCTCTCTCCCCGTTTTCTCTACCCTTCATTAAGCCTAAAAAGCCCCAACACAAAAGTACATCTTCACAATGGAGTCAAGCATCTTTGAATTAGACAGAGTTTAAGTCAGAAATTCAGAATTACAATGTTTTTCATTTCAGTTTTTTTTGTAACTATTGTCAGGCAGAAGTGGTAGAGCACACTGACTGGCCAGTAGTTGTGTTTAAAGCTGTTTATTCAAAGCTGATAATAGGTTAATTATACCAGCAAAGCAATATTTTGATCCAGCCCCACAGTCTTCTCCCAGCTCAAGCACTAAGGGGTTTGTGAGGGTGTGAGCTCCAGTGAGGCTTGTGGTGAGTTCAAGCTGGGCAGGTCAGTGTGAAAATCAATGAATGCCAGATGCTCCATGACCTAAAACTTCATCAGAAACACATGTCTGCTAAGGTGTGCCTCTTCCACAAAACCCTGCGCTCTCTTTTCTCTTCCTCTTGATGCAGCTTACGTGAAACATCATGTCTTTAGCATGTTATAATTTTGCATTAGCGCTGTTTTAATCTGCACAATGGTAGATGACAGTTGATCCATTTCAGTGTTCACCACAACACCGCAGATACGACTGCTAATAGATTGCACAAACGTGTGTGGGCAGATTTAGGTAAAGGTTTTGGTTAGGCTTATGCTTCTTTGCAGAGCAGACTTCCTGTGTGAGTCCAAACTTGGATCCTCTTAACCTACTATCTGATATTGCAGTGCAGAGCTCAGTAGTCAGCTGAGGCCTGAGTAATGGAAACCTCTCTGTTGCAAGCGTTTGGTCAGCGCTACTCTGTCCTGAAGTGTTCCACCTAGTCCCGTCAAGTCTTTCCATGTTCACCTATTTCAGAGGCATGCCAAAGCCACTCTGTGCCCAAGGGTGCAGTTCTTGACTGCACAGTGAGTCTGCTTTATCTTTCCTTGGCGAACATAACCTCTCACTTGATTTTAAAGTGGTTTTACAAAGTAGCTTGTTGTTAATACCCTTCTCGCTCTCAGTCTGGCGTGGCTTTTCTCTCCTGCTCGGCATTCCTTTCTTTGCAGCTGCACTGCTGTTTACCAAGTTGAGACACACTTGCAGTTACAGTGAAAGTGGAAAAACAGTTAGATGACCTCCCACCTAACGGCCCCCACCAAAAAAGATATCCTGTGGAAGTTCCTCCAACTGAAACAAAGGCTGCGGATTTTGCGGACACCTGCACTTCAGGGCAGTGTTTTACTTTCCATGAAAAATTAGAATCTGGGTGTACACAGAGCTAACTCCACAAGCTAATGCACAAGTCTATACTCATGGAGGTTAGCAGCCATAGTGCAGTCTGCTTGGATTCACAGGAGTTGAGGTAGATTAAAATAGTGATTCACTGGGGAAAGTATCAATGTAGTATTCCATTATATGATTAAAGACAAAGCTTCTGTTTGTCGCTAACGGTCAGATCATTTAGCCCTAACAACTGCATTTCCTTATGTGTATGTATGCTGACATTGCTCTGAAAGTATGTAGCATACCAGAGGAACACAACAGTCTGTACCACTTTCATTATTAAAGTACGGTTTTTCAGTTCCTTTATAGTTTGTTCCCAGATTCATCAAGCTAGTAAATGGGTTTTGTGTTGCCTAGCAGCTGCTGCTCTTTATTTTATACCCTGAGACTTCCCTTTTTGGCTGATTTGTAAACAGAAGTGATTGGTGTCACTTACCACCCATCCGTGAACAAATAGTGATGGGACATGTAGGCAGTTAATGTGCGGAGCAAAGATAAAACTAGGAACTGTCCAAAAGTGTTACAGTCTGAGGTGAGAAGAGATGTGTCAGAGGCACTGCATGTATTTCGAAATGAATAAGGTCTAATAAGATATTCGAGCTGTGGTTCTTTACAGGCCTCAGCCCAACGTCATTAGCACCAAACTATTTTTACAAAGTAAACAGAACTTGAGTTTCTCTCACTCTGGGCTTAAGATGGTCACAAAGGCACATTTCTCTCAGCCACGGTCACACAGACTTAGTAAGGATACCACCATGTCACATTATAGAGGTGGGAGTGGTTGGAAGCAGTAATTTGTAGTGGATATGTCACTAACCTCTTCTATGCAGAGATTGTCATTTTGGTTATAATTCAATTGTTAATTATAACAGTAATATTAATTATTATTATATTATTTAATATAAACATTGATGCAATCTAAGCAGTAACCAGACTTGCAGCATGTGTTTGGAGACAGGGTCAGAGCTTCGCTGAGCAGTCCTGGGATATTGTGCCACTAATTTGCCCGTCCATCACTTTGTATTCGTCAGCTGGTTAATCTGCCTAATCTTCGCAGGTCTTTAGACCACGGTGGAAGCGCACACAACAATGTGCTGAAGGAACCTTTTTGTTCCTTAAAAAGTAGATCCTAGGACTAAAAGTTGAAAAGACTTTTGGTGGAAACACGGCTATAGTGTCTGCATGATCTAGGGTCACTACTCAGTTGTTGCATAAAATTTGGTAATGATTGTTTAAAGTGGGTGTGTTTTATTACAACTAATTATACATTTATACATTTCTCATTCTAATGCTACCAAAATTTAACACAGACATTCTCTTGATGGTAGACATCAAGTATTTTAAGGCTGTTCAGACTGATCAAACACTGAGTCTTCTGTGATATTCAATATCTTGCTATAATTTGAACAAGTATGCAAAACATTTTCTTTTTTGCTCAGTGTTGGATTAAACGTCACCAAAATATTTGGCAATACACCAAAAAGCAGCAAAATGAGTTAGTGTTTTTCATAATGTTATTATGTTATTACATTTGACTGTTTGCGTTTTAACTTGAAACTTTAAAATACTCCAGTCTGGCAAATGTGATGTCATTGCCTCAGTTTGTGTGAAGGTGTGTGGAAACCAGATCTCACCAGTGGCTCAGTCCCCTTTGCAGAATACAAAGGTAGGGCCAGTCCTACTTGACAACAATGGGGGAATTCATGCATATGGTGAATTTTCAAGTGCTAATTGAGGTCATATGAAGTCAAAGATTGGATCCTGTAAAATTGTCACTCAACACTCATTGACCTCAAGGTGTAATACTGAAGTTGGCGCTTTTGCAACGATCTCCACAACAGTTTGGCTTACAGACAAAATTCTTTCATCACTTCAATCTCTTAAGTCATCTTCATCTGGTCTTCTACTCTGAAAAAAGATATAAAGGATACTAAAGGACAGTCTGTTTCCCCCAAGCTATCAGACTTTTAAACTCAAATTCATCCTCAGATCTGCTCCACTGAATAAAGTTTATTTCTGTTTACCATTTTTATAAGTGCTTCTATATTAATGTATATTGTCTGCTACATAGCAGAAGTGAGTTACACCTTAATTTCACTGCATTTTTTGCAACCTGCTTGGACCCTGATCATTACCGCTTGTATTTGTATATTTTATATTGTTAAACTTCAGAAGATTTAGCTGGTTCTTTTATGGAAAACACTTAAAACACGAGTATACTTTGTCGATACTTTGTCACACACATTGACTTTCCTGTGACACAATATGTGTCCTTTTCTCTAGTACAGGTATCCTGTGTAACAGCAGTTACCGTAGTAACAAACTGAAAGTGATTATAACAATCTGCACTCTGCTACACTGCATGTGTTTTGAGTGTGATTTCCTTCCTCTGTATCATTGTAGGGTGTGAAAGAGGACCCAGCCCAGTGTAAAGAGCCAAAGTTCCTGGGTAAGGCTGGCTGGGTGAAGAAGGCCCCTGGCAGACTGTTGGCGAGCTATAAGGACCGCTACATCCATGTGGAGAAGACAGAGATTGTGGTGTATGAAAATGAGGTACACTCCCACTTCTGCCACAAGTTCTGTCTCCCTTTTCATGCAGCACTCATTTGCACCATACTACTGTACTGGGTTATGTAACTGTTGTTATGCCATTTTCTATTCTGTTGTCATGAAATCACAAAAAGCTATGGAGAATACCTTCACAGAAATGTTCATAGTAAACAACTATCAGACTGCAGCTACAAACACAATACAGTACTCGTAGGTTGGTATTTTTGCTCTTCTTGCGTGCAGGATTTGTTGATTGGATAATAATAAAAAGTCAGCTTTATCCTTTATTTGGAATGACAGATTTGCAGATAATTTGCACCTACTTTTTGTTGCAGGACCTGCAGAACTGCTTGGAGAGGCTTGACCTAGAAAACTATGATAAATGTCATGACTTAAAGAGCCCCTTCAAGAAGAAGCACAGACTGATACTGATTCGATCGCCCAAGTCTGGAAATAAGGTGAGCAGAGGGATGAAAATAAAACTTTGTGCAAATGTAAAATGCAACATAATATGCCAAGTTAATCGATGCAGCAAGGCAGTATTTTAATATAATTAGGATGTGATTGCTCAAATACATTTGCTCCTTTACATAAGTAGACATTGTTAGACAAAGGTTATGAAATCAATAATCCTGTAATATTTTTTCAACAAATGGAGGATGAGAGCAAGCAAGACACTGGCTGACAGTGTACAGATCTAAGTCAAGCAAGTTATCTGAGGGTGTGACTTAAGGCAGATAGATAAAAAATGTGTTAGTAATAATTATTCCTGCAGAGAAACCCATTTTCATCTAGGCATCTTAGAAAAAGAAGTCTTATAGATAACTGTCAAAATGATCAGTTTTGGCGCTAAAAAAAATAGAGAAATGAATCGTGTCTTCTGAAATATGTTGAGAATCAATGAGCTCTAAGTTTAACGATAACATCAGCTGCTCTCATCTGTGGTTCCCTCAGCTGAAACTGTATGCGCAACACACTCACCAAACAGACATTTAATTTGCATTACATCATTACATGTGTCAAGTTCTCGTCCAAGTGTAAAAGCTTTGTTTCTAACTCTGTACATTAACGGGATCAATTCTTTAGTTTGCATTGAGGCTATTAATATCTTTCCACCGTGTAACAAAGCAAAGGAGCAACTGCAAATGTAGGGAAGCTTCAGTGGCATGAAGGAAGTAAAACTGAAGAGGAAACACATGTAACGTGAAATGATAAAAGCTCAACCAAAACATGTATTCTACTGTGTTTGTTCTTCCCTGCAGTATGAGATCACACCAAGATTTAGTTAAAGAGCAACTTTAAACGCCTTCTTCGCAAATTCAAAACCTGCATAGGAACCCTGGCACACAGCACCGCTGCAGACACTCATCAACTCTGTCAACTACTAGCTTTAAAGGAATCAATCAAGGAATCAAATTCATTTATTTGTCACGGTCCCTTCATGCTACACACACAAAGAACATATATACAAATATTCACATGTAGAAAAAAATGAAATAATGAAAAGTAAATTAAACGAGTTATTTATATATATATCTATAGAACCGACCCCACTCTACTTATATCTGATTCGGTGGTCTGGTCATATAATAAATGTACTGACACAATAGACCAAAACATGCTTGTTGCTGCTAGATTTCTTTGTCAATTTTGCATTTGTTGGGATTAGTCATTTTCAATGATTTACCATCACCTTCTAGACCTTGGTTAGTTATCTGTGTGGGTGTGTTAGTATAACCTAATTGTCAAACTGAATGGTAGCAGCATGTTTCTCTCAAAAAGAAATATTGTGCTTTTAGTGGTTAACTCACCATGCTTTGATTTCTCTGTTGTTCTCTCTTTCTCTGTCACCTGGTTGCAAGTGAAGCAAAGGGTGGGGACTGGGGAAACCATTGCAAACCTCCTATGGCCTAACCAGATTTACATTAAAAACATGGGAGAAGTGAAGTTCCTTGCAGTTATGAGCTTCCTCTTTGTGGCAGTCTGGAAAGCCCACATGATGAGCAGGATTTCTCTGCAGGCCTTTTCTCTAAAACTCGTTGAATACACACCGGAAAACGACACCAAAAGTATTCCTCAAAATGCAAAATACACAATGTGGAAAATCTTTCAATTATGATTTGGTTTGTCTGTAAGAGTATTCATAATAAAACCTGATTGATCTGCTTGATCTTAGTCAGTTAGATGCAGACACCCACATTCTTCTACATCTTAGTTACGTGCTACGGTGGAGCTGCTGTGATGAGTGGGCTCAGGGGCGGGGTGGGATATTCCATATATCCACTGCTATGGTCACCAGCTGCAATTAGCAGTGGTCCATGTGCAAAAACATTTTAGATTTACCAGGATCACTCCTCTATTCATCGTCATTATGTGTCACAAAAAAGTTGTTGTGAAAGAAGTGTTGGCAAATATCAGGCAGCTGCCACTTTCACACTATGGCCTAACAACTTAAAAGGTGTTAATGTGTTAATTGTTTAAAGTTGAATTTATAAGCAATGAAATAATAATGTAGCTTTTGAAGGCCAATGTTAAACGATAGCAAACGTTAAATAGACATTGCTGTCTGACAAACATTTTTGAGTAAGTTCACTGACTTTATGTCTCTTCTCTATTTGTGCAACTTTTTGACTAGGGATGAACCATTATCACATAATTGTCACATGGCCTCAGTGGTTATTGTACAGCAAAAAGATCTGTAGGATCACCATAAAGGATGTGTGGTATTTTAAAAGTAAATTTATGTCTTAGAACACTCATCTGCTATGCATCAGTGTTTCTCACGAAATAGACTTTGGAAAGTGTATGTGTAATGTGCAATGTGCCCGCAATGTTCAGTATGTAGTATATTTAAATCAGGCTGTGGGCTGTTGAGTTGTTGTCACTTCCTCGCTGAGATTAGCCTTAATATTTGTGCATTGGCTCTAATAAACTGAGAGAACAGTAATTATTATATTATAATAAATTATTTATCACAGGTAGGTTTAATCAGAACCAATGCTGTGTTACACGCTCACATAAAACCTGGGGAAACCTGCCACAGGCTTACCTGTTTGCATCTCTACTAGAACAGCTGAAAGTTCACCTGACATTTCAGTACCCAGATTGAACCTGACAGGCTGAAGTCTGAGCTCCAGGTACAAGCCACAGACCTCTCTAACCTTTCCACTACTGCTGCTCCCACTCACTGTTGCAGTACCTAGTTTCCATTTGCTAAATAAATTAACTTATGATATACTCAATGTACCCTGTGTTCAGATTAAGAGTTAATACTTTTGTGTTAAGGTTGAAATTAACAAAATATTTCTATACTTTCCAGTATGGATAACCCCACACACGAGTGGCAAGTATCAGAAGTTGACCTTGAACATTCTTTGGCCTGTTTACTAATTCTGTGATTATATACTGTATGTCCTGGACTAAATTGCAAAAAACTTTGGGGGTGCGGTTGTTGCTAGGACGACATTTAGGCCTACCCGTATTATTTACAGTATTCTCCTCTCTAGCATGAACTTTACAACTGGCTGTGCCTAACCAATCACTCCTAATGCCCAACAGCCAAACAGAGGCAGAGTAGGGCGGGTCTTTTTTCAAGTCAGTGACTTTAGCAACTTCTTTTCACAGTTTCTATTCGGCCAAATTTTCTGTTCTGTCTCTGTGAACATGACAAAAGAGGAGGGAAGACTAAATCATGCCTGCATGTGTGCTGACTCAGCAGGGAAGATATATGAGAAAAGTTGATCTACAGGAGAAACATGTGAAAGCAGCACAGAATGCCTGAGAGCTGCACTGCATGAGATTCTGTAATACTTGAATTGTCACCTGCCACCTGAATTTTGTGTTTCCCTATACATAAATAAAAACATTTATTTAAATTGATTTAGGAAAGGCAGAACAGGAAATGTCATCAGAATGCAGGAAATCAAGTTTTTAATGCTCAAAGATTTCTATTAAATACTGTTAAATTATCATCACATCTTGATCTTGTGACAGCAGTATGGTGTATCGCCACATCTTGTGTAGTGTATCATCACACCCCAGATCTGCGCTCTTATGTCCCCACTACTTTTCAACACAAAGTGACGCCCTTGCGTGTCGGTATCTTTCTCTTGTTGCAGTAGACAAATGCACGTTATCTATACAAGATGTAAGCTTAAAACAGACCCCTCTTACGCTGTCTCTGCATTTCTCTGCTTGCATATCCTTCTCACCATTTTTACCCCTGACTAGTTTGCATGCCTGTTACTGTGAGAATCATTAAAGTTCCACTAATTGAAATTTGGAATTAAATCAAATGACAAACCCACATAGATTTTTCCACCCAATTCTGAAGAAACTTTCATCATTGTCTTGATTTTCTGACCCTTAAATTCTCTCATAAAGCTTGTTTCGAGCAGCAGCAGCAGCAGGCAGCGCATTTCAGAAAAAAATCTGTAAAAAGCCACTGTACACTACCTGCTCACCAGCAGACAAACACAGAGGCTAGTTAGCAAATACAGTGGAGCATTAAGCAGCCAAAGAGCCAGATATTTTCCTCAGGAGGTGGTGGAGACCAAAAACAGAGCTAAAAGAGAGAGAATAGGGGACATAAACATTACAAATAAATTAAAGTCATTAAAAAATAATGAATTATTGCTTTGTGTCTGCTGACATGTTAACAGGCAACTGTTTGCTGACTTGTCAAATCAACTTTATGAGGTCATAATATGGCATTGTTGTGTTAATAGCTTGTTCCATAGCTTGTGTGAGTGTGTGTGTGTGAAGGAGACAGAGAAAGAGGTATACATACTATTTCACAAACACACAGTATTGCTCACTTGTGCATGTGTGTCACATTTTCCACCAGCCTGTATGCAGTGACCAGTCTGAGGAGTGAGTCAGACACCAGTGGGCACAGATGTAACTCTGCCTGCAGCATTTGATGTCTTCCCAGACTTGAGCTCTGTCTGAACATACTGCTGTGAACCATTGATTTGTAAAACTACCTATTTCAGCCGGCTCTCTAGAACCTGTAATGGGGTTTTGATGATAGTAGCGTACTTCAATGGTTAGATGACGATCAAAAAGATTCCAATAAATTATCTGGTAAAAAAAAAGAATAAAAGGGTCCATGTAGAATTTTTGCCTTCTAATAGCACTACACAGCATTCTTTTTATGAGAGGGCCGCTCATAGTAGGGAAGAACAGTGACTAATGGCTAGTAAACATCCATCTAAACAATTCAGGTTTCAAACTTTTGCAATAAATTGCCTTTGCACATTTTTATAAGCAAGGAAATGCATCAAGGATACACAGATACATTTTTCTAAACACTGAGTGTAAACAGTTTATCAGAAAACTCCAGGGCACCTTAATAATGAACTGTTAAATTTGGTTTCAGATAACGTGTAAGTGGCCAGCCTAAGGCCCACCTGTGCAATCCCCATGCTGTCTGATCAGCATCTTGATATGCCACACCTGTGAGGTGGATGGATTATCTCAACAAAGGAGAAGTGCTCACTAACACAGATTTTGACGGATTTGTGAACCATATTTGAGAAAAATAGGCCATTTATGTACATAGAGAAAGTCTTTGAGTTCAGCTCATGATGAATGGGGGCAAAAACAAAAGTGATGCTGTGATGATGTTATTTTGTTCTGTGTCTAATTGCGACTACATATTACTTTTAATGGCAACCTTATAAAAGGCTAAACCGAGTGTTTTGGTATCTATTGCCTTTGTTATTTTCTGAATAAAGTGAAGTGTTGAAGTGTTGATACAAATGATTGTTTTGCGAGTTGAGCCACCATTTTTAATAAAGGGAAGTAAAATAAAAAGGGAAATTTTGATAAGAATGATTGTTTTGCAAGTTGAGATACCATCATTCAGCATTTTAAAACAATCGCCCATTTGGTAAACTCTGATTTCCTGTATCTGTTGGTAGTTTGTACTCTATTGTGATTGTTCAGTATGAAAAAAGTGAGTGGGTCTGACCAGGATGTGAAGAGCTACTTGGCTGTCTCTTGGTTTCTCCGGGGTAACCCTCTCCAGCTCTGGCTCTGCACGGCTGAATGATGCCAAAACGACAAAAAACATTTTCTTAAAGGCACGGAACAACAGTAGCCTATGTCTCACAACCGGCGACCTGTGGCTGCTTTTCCACAGTTAGGATACTTTAAGTTATACTTACTATAGTTAAAATACTTAGTTGGAAGAGGAAATTAGTAATACTATATACATTATGGGGTAAAAGGTTCTTATGTAAAAATAAATGGAAGGCTTTTCTGAAATAAAGGGTCTGAATATGTTTGTAAATGTAACTTATTGAGCTAAACAAAAATCCCAATACTGGATTTTGAAATAAATTTAAGAAAGATATATATTTCACACTGGAAGTGCCTTGATTTTAACTGTAACAGCATATTGAAAAGCTTTAGGAAGTGAACTGTTTAATCATGACAACTGTCTCTGGCAAATTTACTCAGCTGTAGCTACTTAACAATAATAATTAAGCTAATAAGTTGCTAAGTTCAGTTACGTTAAACAGATTGCTCAGTAGCCATTATGCGTCAATGTCAAACAATTAAATCTTCTAAGCAAGTAGCATCATGGTTTGAAGCAAACAGTATTACCTGAAAAGCTCTCCATCCTTGTCCAGTCAGTCAGTCAGTGTAAAAGCTAACATTAACGTTAACTACAGAGTAAAGCTATCAGCAGTAGTGTGGGGGTTGTCAGTCTATTTTAACTGAAATCATAGATCAATTTGTTGTAAACAAAGACAAATTAATTTACTATTGGCAACATATAAACTTACCAGCCACAGTATCTGTTGTGGTATCCTCGACACCTGAACCAGGAGTAGCAGTAGAGTCATCTCCAGCTGCTGTGTGGGACAATTATAATGCAGTCATAAGTAAAACATGGATGATGTGCAAAGTAAGAGATTTAAGTATTCTAATGTAAGACAAACAGTTCTGAAAAGTGACCAGACTGTATAATAAAACCCACCCACTGTTTGTTTTACGGCTAATCAACAAGCTTGTTTTGAACATGTAGTTATGACATGAGTTATTTCTTTGCTTTGTGTGACTGACAGGTCCATGATGTGAAGCTTCAAGCTCCGACGGTGGAGGAGAAGGAGGCTTGGATTAAAGCATTGAGTGATGGCATCAATCGAGCAAAGAACAAAATCTTTGATGAGGTAAACACCGGTGTAATCCCCACACAGGATCATGTGTGCCTCTTAATGTCAGTCAGTGGCAGTCTGTTTATACACATTTAAAGCGTGATAAATGTTTTCACAGGTGAAGGTTGATGAAAGCAGCAACTTGGAGCATGTTACTCGAACAAGGCCTAAAGCGAACCGTAACCGGCGGCCACCGACCAGGATACACATGAAAGAGGTGTGTGTGTGTTTGAATGTGAGAAGCTCTATCTGTAAGTTGCTCTGGATAAGAGTGTCTGCTAAACTAAACCAAATAGTTTCTGTTGATGATTTCATGCTGGATTGGTGCGTTTAGAGCTCACATTCTTTTGGTTAAGGATTTCAGAACTCAGCTAGCTGAATGGAATTAGTATTGTAATACCAGTTGCTCTTATGTACACTAAGACTATGTAATATACCAAATTATTATTGTTCCTAAATGTATATATAAAGGATATTTTGCAATATTTTAGTAAAATGTTTTTCTCTCCTGATCTGCTTTCATTTGCTGTTAATACTGTTTGTGATTAATACAAACTGTACACTGTCACTAGTTAATTGCAATCGCGTCTACTTTGCTGTTTTTTGATCGCTGTTGTCAAAAGTCAACACATTCATTCTATTCCCTTTCTGGTGGTTGGTAATGTGAAATGTCTGTGGAGGAAGTGCTGAGTTTCATTGGAAGTAGCTTACCAGTAAATGGGGAAAACCCGTCAGAGTAGAAGTTTGCAATTCATTTGAAAACAGTATGTAAGTATAAAAAGAGAAACTCAGACCAGCAGAGTGGTGAGTATGAACTTTATTAGCAACTAGCCCTTATGTTCGTATACCAGCTTTTATTTGAAACATGATAGAAGAAGGGTCCATTAGCTTTGAAACCGATTAAAAGTCTGCATAACTTACCTTTTTTTGCTGTCTAGGTAGCCGTTGTGTCGTCTGATGGTATCCTTCGTTTGGATCTTGACCTTGAGGATGCTGTAATGCCTAATGGGACCAATCATGCCAGTGTTGATGGCACTGAGACCCCCAAAGAGGCCGTCAAAGTCCCAAAGCCACCGTCCAATGCCAGCGAAGCTACAGAGAAACAATCAAGTGTTGAGTGGGAGGCTCAGGCTGAGCCAGAGGTCAGTCCCCAGAAAAAGGTCATCAAACCTCCCATGCCCCCTACTAAAGAGGCTAAACCCAGTTCAACACCTGAAGATGAACCTGATAATGATGATGGCACAGAGAAAAAGGTCTGTATAATGCTGCTTAACAATTTTATACAACGCAGAAATATTTGTTTTGTCTTTCTGTTTGGATGACATGGCCTATAAAATATGAATTTGTTTAAGGTCGTGAAGCCACCTATGCCTCCATCTAAAGAAGCCAAACCCTGTGTTTCACCTGGTGAAGAAGCTACAGAGGAGGCCAAAGCTGAGATGTCTCAAAAGAGTCCTGATACCAGTAAAAAGACAGTTCCACCACCTACCCCTCCTAACAAACCCAGCTCCAGCAGCTCAGTGAGCAACCTTGTAGATGCCTCACAGTCCAGGCCAAACTCTTACCCTCCTACCCCTCCATGCAAAGAGAAGAAACCCGGCCAGCCTGTTGTGGAGACGGACCCAGAGGTTCAAGGCACAACTGATGAGAATAAGGAGAAGGGTGAAAACAATAAGAAGGAGGTGACAGGAACAGCTGTGGAAACAGAGGAGGCAGACCAGTCGATATCTGAAGAAGCTGTACCTAGTGTCAGAGAATCTGAGGGTCCCAGCGCAGAAGGACAAGCTGTTCAGTCCGACACTCAACACACAGAAGATAACACCAATATAACGCAGCCAAACAAGAGACAGCACCCTGCTGCGTTGTTGCATACAGGCACAGATACCTCAGCAAGTTCTCAAGCAGAAGAGGCACTATCCAAGAGTGAAGTCCCCACAGTAGTTGTCTCTTTGAATGACCCGGCCACTGACAGCCTCAGCCTCAGTCCACTGCTCTGTCACTTGCCCGGGGAGAAAAAAAAAAAGGCAGAGGAGAAATCTGTCGACAGCGGTCAGCACTCAGACGATGACAGCGAAGGCTCTGTCACTGAAGACGCACTGGCGGCTTCCACAGCTGCGCTGAGAGGAAGCAACACTGCTCTGGAAGCGTTGGACACCAGCGAGGATGACATTCAGGTCTCTGTTCCTTTAAGGCCGACACCCGCTGCAACCAAGCCTCAGGTTAGATCAAAGGTCTTTGCCGGTCAGTGTTCAGGGCCCACTCCTCCTCTCAAACCCACAACCAAGGTCAGGTCATCCTCCATTGGAGATCTGCTGTCTGACTCTTCAGTCTGTATTCACGTGAGTAAGCATACCAGAGCTGTGACTGGAAGGGACAGTGCTCCTAGCGATGATGTCATGAAACTTGAAGCTGAAGTGGCTCTGGAGATGGAAAAGACAAGTGAGCTCCTGAGCAGAGTGTCCCAGGCCCAGAGGGGAAGTGACAGGGAGGGCATGCCAGAGGATCTGCTGGCCAAGGCTATGGAGAAGCTGAAGAAGGCAGATCATGTCCTCAGGGAGATAAAGAAACTTAAACTTGCAAAGAACTCGAGCAACAGGAAGAGCTGGTGAATGTCACTCATAGCAGATTGACTTGGAATGACCAGTCGCTAAACCTCTCTCCTGAACAGTGATTGTCCAGTCATAGCTTAGCAACAGCTGACCTGTCAAGATTTGGTATTTCTCCACATATAGTACAGTTTGCATGAGGCTGAAGTAAATGTGACATTCGGTATACAAAGAGTTTGTAAACCACATACATATATTGGCGTCTTTTTTTGTTGTTACCAAAACCAGAAATCCAGAAAGAGCACACACGTGTAAGCAAAGGATCAAGCTGTGTGTTTTCTGCTCTTACGTATGTTCCACTTGTTAGCCCCAGCTAACTAGCGTACTACCTGCAGTAGTTTGTACCACAGTAGCTTGTATGGTTAGAGGCTACAAAGAACCATTCACCACTAGCACATCCAGCATGTAATATTTCCAAACTGTGTCCTGGATGCTATCAGAGTTTAGGCTAACGTTAGCGGCTCTGTCCTGCTCTTCATTGGAAATGGTAAAGTTTACACTCCAGCAACCCCCACCAACGTTACCCAGAGACAGTGTTCTGTTTGCCAAATACATCCTTTAAGCTTAAAGATTCTTACAGCTTAATCCGAGAGAGTGTTTTCGATGAAATCATGGACCTAAAATTAGCCTGTTAAGCTAATAAATTGTTGACAATTCAGAGGGTAAATTGACAGTATACGGCTAAAAATAAGAAGCTACTTTTGTCTTCCTCTGTCTGAAAGCAAAACCCCACTGGTTCAAAAATGACTAAGAATTCCAAATGATAAAATCAATACAGGTATCACTGCAAACTGCGTAAGTGCTGAGTGAGAATAGGAAGTCTGACAGGCGCTGAAACGTTAGGTAAGGGAGTCAGGTTTTAGCAAACGGTCAATTATTGGACTTTTGGCAAAATGACAGAAGTCTCAAATTTTGGAGTTAGTTGTGCAGCACATGCAGCTGGTCACTTATAATTAACAAGTGCAATTATTTCTAGTTTAACTTTCTCTGCAGCTGAAAGTAATGCTTAATGTTCTAATGTGCATTGTTTATTTTTTTGTTATATATGAAATATTGGACATTTTCAAGACTAATTACTTGAAAGTGACTTTCAGAATTAATAATATAATGACAAAGCAGTACTGTCAATATAAAGAACATACACAAAACTAACAAGTGTTAATACCAAATTACACAGTTGTTTTAATAGTTTATTTTGTGGATTTAAGAGGTTTTTGCTCCTATTTTCATATTTTCGATAACATATTCTTCTAGCAGTTTACATGAGGGACATACTTTATTATTATTTTACTACAGCATATGGTGTTTATTGTTGAAGAGGAAAGATGCACCAACATAGCTCAGGAGTTTTCTGAAATTAATGTTTTCAGACTAATTATGTGATTAAAGTGAAATGAACAACTGCTTCTCTACATAGACTGATTACAGTTTTGTTATTAATAATTAGTTTTTCATACTGATATTGTACATAGCACAGAACAAAGAGCGTGTAGCAGCCCTTTTGGCTATCCCTAACCTCTGTTACAATTCAATTTTACATTATTTTTTTAGAGGGATATGTGTTTGTCTGTTTCTCACAATCTGAATCATGAATTTCCCCTATTCTTTGTGCAATGCTTTGTTAAAATATGTGATGGTAGTTTTTAAGACAATTTCAAATATGCCATGCCATTTAGAGTATGTAAGTATATTTTTAACATTAGATATACTTTTGTGCTCTTTGGTAAGATTTGCTATTGCCCAAATAAACAAAGGGAAATGATCTGTCTAAGTTTGTGTCTTTAATGCGGCCCCTAAAAGGCAGTTCAAAGATTGAAATAATTGGTACATCCATTCTAATTGAATTTGTGTTATTCTCTGGTATTGGTTCTCAGTGGGGGGTGGTATTAGGGTTTGTCTTTTTGAAAGATGTTTTTTAAAACCTGATTTTAATCTGCCTACTTACATCTTCTTTACTTATTTTAGTGCTGAAACAATAAGCTAAAGCAAAAATTGCAAACATTTGATGGCATTCCATGTTTATTTCTTATTTCTTGTTTTATTTTTAATTTAATTTAATTTAATTTAATTACTACTTTTGGATTTTAGACTATTGGTTGGACAAAATAAGCAACCTGAAACCCCTTTGAATAATTCAAAATTGTGAGAAGCATTTTGAGTTCTTTATTATGATAAAGTATAAGTAGGCTCCTTCCAACACTGCTCATAAAAATATATTTATACAAATACAAATACATTCATTTAAAAATAAGAATCAGTTAAAATCTTATTAGAATCTAAGACACAAGGCAGAAGGAGAACATCTTGTAAACACTAGCAAAATAAATATATATATATATATACAGTATATACAGATCCCTATTATTCCCTTCCCACCCTCCACCCAAATATAGAGCATCTCTAAGTCACCAGCAGAGGTCCTCATCATCCACTGTGAAGGTTCTGAGACTGGCATTTAAACACTGCTAAAAACAAAATAAAAACAACAGGGACAGTAATAATAATAGTCAAAGTATATATATATAGTGTAAATTAAATATACATTCCTCTATTGTAACATCTGGTGTTATTCACTAACACCAGCTAGTAAAATATATATACTGTATATATATATATATATATATAAATTATGGATTGTACTTTAATGATGATTGTCAACCTTATTGGACACCTACAAATACATACACAGAACGATCCATGCAGAATTTGTTCTATGCATTTAATCTGTCCTATTTGGAGCATGGGCAGCGCCCGGGAGCAGTAGGGATTCAGGGCCTTGCTCAAGGGCAGTGATCCGTGCTGGACTCCAACCAGCGACCCTCAGGTTACCAAGCCAAGTCCCCATGGACTGAGCATCATTGTTTTTTCGTTTTGGTCTAAAACGTGAAAGAGTAGCATGGTGACTCAAAAAGGAAGTTTCAACTTTAAAAGTTGACTATAAAACTATTTATTTTATTTTGAAGGTCGTGAACGGAAGTCGTTATTTAGTTTTATTCTGTGTGGCTTGACAGACATAAATGTTTAACATAGTGCCCATCGTCCATTCATCTGCTGAAAAATACACAGCAGTAGAATGAGAGAGGTGAAAGCGAAGAGTCAGAGGCGCCTTTAAAACACCGCAAAGATGGAGGACGGCCTGGTGTCGGAGGATGATATCTGTAAGTAACGTTCCAGCATCGATTTTCAGTCAGCTGCGTGCTCCATGGGAGCGACCTGTCATCTGTCAGCGGCAGGATGTCCGTGTTGACCACGGAGGGAGGAACGTTATCGACTTATTCAGCCCAGCAGTCTGGCTGGGAGCTGTGTTTCAGGACTGTGTTTCAGGACTGTTCACACAACATGCGTTCTGATTTGAATAGGACGGTGGACTACAGAAACGTTACTGTTATATGCTGTAGCCTACCCACAATATTTGTTTTCTGTGACCTAAATGAAAATACTGTCCTGACTAATTTGTTCCTCGTGAAGATTCTGGGGAAAGATCGTCACAAGTAACTTATTATTTCCCCATTTTAGCACATTCACCGATGTTTAACCTCACCTCCATGTGGCATAGACAGAGATGAATGATGTCTGAACACACCGTGGAAGGACTTTGGGAAATTGGGACATTGGGGTTGTAGTGTTAACTTCCTATTACCAAGTCCATGTCCAGCATGCAGTGGCTTAACTTACACAACTGTATTATGCTGTTTGTATTATCTACTATATACCAAAGTTCAGTGCTCCTCAACACTACAGCCTGAAGACTATAGACCTAGAGATTTAAGGCTCAAGTTTTAGAGGACAGTAAAAATCCACTTCTGTAACCCTCATTGTCTTATTCCTGACAGTGCTGTGGTCAGAAAAGGAGTTCCATGATGCTGCAAAGAGGAACGACACAGAGAAAATGCAGGAGCTGATCAAAAAGGGGGTGGACGTCAAGGCCAGAAATAAAGTAAGTCTGCTGAAAGACACTGCTTTCTTTTTTGTCAATCACAGGTGAAACTAAAACTAACACTTTCATTCAAATAAACAATGCTAGGTACACCTTTAGGGTTTGCTGTCATTTATATAATTAATCACGCCTATGCTTTTGTCTGCTTTAAATAAGGTACATTGTCTCAAAAGTGAGCTAGTTAGATTCAGTGCAATTTCCAATATTTATACTGAATGACTCCAGTATTCAGTCTAACATAGGGTTAAAATGTACCAGCTCCTTCGTGAGGAGAGGATTTTCAGGAACTAGTGAATTTCAGTAAAAGGTTCTTTCTATAGCTTGTGTGAATTTTAGTCACTAGTTTTATATGTACATGGATTTTTTTAAAGCCCTGTAGCACATTATGATTGTCATATTTGTAACATTAGTTTGCTCATGCGTGCATTAAAAAGGCTTATCGGTTTGGTTTTAATAGGCAAATATATTACTAATGCTAAAGGAAGAGGCCTAATTCCTTAATGTGTTGTGTAAAACAATAGGTTTGAAATCTGTCTCATTACTGAGGCAACAAGGATAAATTTGAGAAAATTAAACAAAACATTAATTACATATTAACAGTAATTTTTTAACTCCAAATCTCCGGCTCACAGACACAGAATACTGTTTGCAGACTTCCTTTATTTTGGGTATTACACAGACCACAGACCATGTTACACATGCTGCGCAAACACATTTGGCAGCAGACAAAAAAGCAAGTGAAGCATGTTAATGTACATTTTGATAGAAGCGATTCTGACTACTATTTGTCACATAACCTCAGGATGGAGAGAACGACATTAGTGAACTCACCTTGAAGTTGAACTCAGTGAGTTTTATAGAGATATCAGGACATGTCTCCAGTTAACCATCTTTTTCACGGCTGATATTTTAACATATTCTTGTATCATTTGCACATTTAATAGTTCCGGTCCCTGTCACTGTGCCTATACATTCACTGACATGGCTTACTGAGACACTTAATGGAACCAAGCCATCAGTAATGTAATTAGTTACATCTGTGATCTTACTGTTAACTACTGATAATAGGCACAGGCGATTATCACTGCTCATTTCTGAATAGTCAGTATTGGGGGCCGTGCACGCACAGTGATGGATCTCTTTGTTTGTCTCTGTGCAGATAGACCGGAAAGCTCTGCACTGGGCAGCAGGAGCTGGGAATGAACAGGCTCTGCGTCTGCTACTAGACCATGACACCGAAATTGATGAGCGGGACACTGTATGTAAATGTATTGAGATCCTAATGTCAATTTACTACGGAGTTCATTTATTTTCAAACATGAAAATAATACTTCAATATGACTGAGTAGTGAAAAGGTGATTCCACCCTTAGCCAGTTCACAAAAGATTTTATATTTTCTGTACAAACAGCTGACATCTTTGACGTCAGAAACATCAGGGACAAAGTCAAAGCATACATCAAAACATATACCTAACATGTAATTATTAAAGCCCGTGTGTGTGAGATCTAATAAGGTCTGACTTTGGCAACATGTTGTGTTAGTTTCCCATCCATTCCCCCCGAGCTATCACGCGGACACCAGATTGAATGGCTGAAAGAAGTTTTTGAAAAAAGAAAGGAAAAAGCTTACCCAAATATCAAGATACATTTATTAATGAATCCTGTTTTGCCATCTATCAAATATAAAATGTATCACTGACTTCTATATTAATCCTAGTGTATTTGATCATATATGGAATACATTATAGATTATAGATATTTTTTTTAGGAAGGGCTGCAATATCACTAGAGCATGGAAATGTGGGACAGAAGTGTCTCTTTTCCCTTTTTAAACAGAGCGGATGCAGTGAGACAGCCCCTGAGCCTGCTGCCACATCCAGATGTTACATTTAGACAGAGTGGATGCAGTGAGACAGCCCCTGAGCCTGCTCCACATCCAGATGTTACATTTAGACAGAGTGGATGCAGTGAGACAGCCCCTGAGCCTGCTCCACATCCAGATATTACATTTAGACAGAGTGGATGCAGTGAGACAGCCCCTGAGCCTGCTGCCACATCCAGATGTTACATTTAGATAGAGTGGATGCAGTGAGACAGCCCCTGAGCCTGCTGCCACATCCAGATGTTACATTTAGATAGAGTGGATGC
>NC_060169.1:37197595-37200530 GCF_021292245.1 Micropterus dolomieu | reverse complement strand
GTGGATGCAGTGAGACAGCCCCTGAGCCTGCTGCCACATCCAGATGTTACATTTAGATAGAGTGGATGCAGTGAGACAGCCCCAGAGCCTGCTGCCACATCCAGATGTTACATTTAGACAGCGTGGATGCAGATGTCACATCCAGATGTTAAATTTACACAGCGTGGATGCAGTGAGACAGCCCCTGAGCCTGCTCCACATCCAGATGTTACATTTAGATAGAGTGGATGCAGTGAGACAGCCCCTGAGCCTGCTGCCACATCCAGATGTTACATTTAGACAGAGTGGATGCAGTGAGACAGCCCCTGAGCCTGCTGCCACATCCAGATGTTACATTTAGATAGAGTGGATGCAGTGAGACAGCCCCTGAGCCTGCTCCACATCCAGATGTTACATTTAGACAGAGTGGATGCAGTGAGACAGCCCCTGAGCCTGCTGCCACATCCAGATGTTACATTTAGATAGAGTGGATGCAGTGAGACAGCCCCTGAGCCTGCTGCAAAAAAACAGGCCACTTAACTCAATTAGGAACTTCAGAGCTTCACTGTCAAATAACTGTTCTTAATGTTTGTCCACAGTTTGGCATGAATGCTTTGCTTCTGGCATCCTGGTTTGGTCACCTTAAAATCTTGCAGATCCTGGTGTCCTGTGGAGCAACACTCAACTGTGAAAACAAAGTAAGAGCTGCTTCATTTCATCGTCACTACAGACTCAATCTCTGAGGTTGTTTTCTGATTCAGTCTATATACATATATACATGTGTGTTAGGATGGTCTGAGTATGCTGCACTGTGCTGCTCAGCGAGGCCACATCAACATATTGGAGTTCATCATGGAGGACCTGGAAGACATCTGTCTTGACAGAGTTGACAAGGTGACTTTTTGCTTGGCACTATTTTAAATTAACAGGCGGATGGTTGTACAAATTGTGGATTTTACAATTTACATGTCTGTCTAAATAGTAATTTCCCCCATGTCTTTACTATAACAAACATTATGCTGTTTGTTATCAGAATATCAGTGATATGCCAATAAATGAAGGTGAATGGAACGTGACCCTTTTACTGGACAGTATACAGGATATGTACAGTAGCTGCTGTGAGTAACATGCTGATGTCTCTGACCAGTCAGGGAAGACAGCTCTGCACCTGGCGGCTGAACATGGACAGTTTGAAGTGGTGGAGTTTCTGATTGGAATGGGTTGCACACATGGTTTGAAGGACAAGGTAGAGACACACACACACACACACACACACACACACACACACACACACACATTCACTATCAGTAATTGTAATCAAGCAAACAAGCCAACACAACAGGCCGCCGTATAAATGAAGAAGAAAAGACACCAAACCTAAACAGTGATGCTCAGGTTCACTTCTGCTGTGAAAGGTATTGTAAGAATAACAAATTACCTCGTCTGACCACAGACAGAAAAGGCTGGGCCTTACTGGTTTATGTAACGTCATGATAGTAATGAAACGTCGATGTTTACAGAAACTGTTCGCTTGTCCTTTTTGATTTAGAGCATAAAACCAGTAAGGTGTTAACGGCCCCTCTTGGCTTGTGTTGGTGGATATACTGTATGTAGAGGAAGTGTGATGTGTTGTGTCTGCATTACAGGAAGAGAACACAGCCATGCATCTAGCAGCAAAGTGTGGGCACACTGAGGCCCTGCAGAAGATTCTGGAGACAGGAGTCGACGTCGATGAGAGGAATATAGTGAGTGGATCAGACTGTGTTGCATACTTTCAGGCCCAAATTCTTTCCTTAATTAGAGGGACTGTGGCGAATAATTGCCAGCTTGTTTGCATTTTTTCCACGTTGCCTTTTAATTTTACTGAAGTTTTACACAGTTGTACCTTGTTTACTGTACACTGCAGTGAAAAAAAATTCCTCGCACTATCAAATAGACACATTTTTGTTCCTCTGGAGGTATAAAATGCAAGTTAAAATCTCTCAAGAAAATAATAAAACCAAAAATGATAACAAAGACCCTCCTGAATTACATTACAGACAGTCTTGATGATGAGTCATTTTTATTTGCAGGGCTGCAAGTAATGATTATTTTAATTAAATGCCAATTTCAGCTCTAATTGATAGATCTCTTTCTTTATAAAATGTTTGTCCAACAGTCCAAAACCAAATGATTCAGTTTACTATCAAAAAGACAAAGTACACCAAAGTAAATGAAAAATATAACACGTCGATTGTTTTAGTATTGTCGTTTTATCAACAAGGTTTGCAAAGCAAGCTAACACGCGGCTCATCTATCAAAATAAATGCTTTTATTCTCCTGTAGGCTAACGTTACATGTTCTCTAACTTTGTATTATCCAACAGAGTCCAAGTCAAGTCTCAAATCTCTGAGCTAGAGTCCAAGTCAAGTCTCTGAGCTAGAGTCCAAGTCAAGTCTCAAGTCTCTGAGCTAGAGTCCAAGTCAAGTCTCAAGTCTCTGAGCTAGAGTCCAAGTCAAGTCTCAAGTCACTGCGCTAGAGTCCAAGTCAAGTCTCAAGTCTCTGAGCTAGAGTCCAAGTCAAGTCTCAAGTCTCTGAGCTAGAGTCCAAGTCAAGTCTCAAGTCTCTGAGCTAGAGTCCAAGTCAAGTCTCAAGTGTCTGAGCTAGAGTCTAAGTCAAGTCTGAAGTCTCTGAGCTAGAGTCCAAATCAAGTCTCAAGTCTCTGAGCTAGAGTCCAAGTCAAGTCTCAAGTCACTGCGCTAGAGTCCAAGTCAAGTCTCAAATCTCTGAGCTAGAGTCCAAGTCAAGTCTCAAGTCACTGCGCTAGAGTCCAAGTCAAGTCTCAAGTCTCTGAGCTAGAGTCCAAGTCAAGTCTCAAGTCTTTGAGCTAGAGTCCAAGTCAAGTCTCAAGTCTTTGAGCTAGAATCCAAGTCAAGTCTCAAGTCTCTGAGCTAGAGTCCAAGTCAAGTCTCAAGTC
>NC_060169.1:37191960-37197495 GCF_021292245.1 Micropterus dolomieu | reverse complement strand
CAAGTCAAGTCTCACCAAGTCAAGTCTCAAGTCTCTGAGCTAGAGTCCAAGTCAAGTCTCAAGTCTGTGAGCTAGAGTCCAAGTCAAGTCTCAAGTCTCTGAGCTAGAGTCCAAGTCAAGTCTCAAGTCTGTGAGCTAGAGTCCAAGTCAAGTCTCAAGTCTCTGAGCTAGAGTCTAAGTCAAGTCTGAAGTCTCTGAGCTAGAGTCCAAATCAAGTCTGAAGTCTCTGAGCTAGAGTCCAAGTCAAGTCTCAAGTCACTGCGCTAGAGTCCAAGTCAAGTCTCAAATCTCTGAGCTAGAGTCCAAGTCAAGTCTCAAGTCACTGCGCTAGAGTCCAAGTCAAGTCTCAAGTCTGTGAGCTAGAGTCCAAGTCAAGTCTCAAGTCTTTGAGCTAGAGTCCAAGTCAAGTCTCAAGTCTTTGAGCTAGAATCCAAGTCAAGTCTCAAGTCTCTGAGCTAGAGTCCAAGTCAAGTCTCAAGTCTGTGAGCTAGAGTCCAAGTCAAGTCTCAAGTCACTGAGCTAGAGTCCAAGTCAAGTCTCAAGTCTCTGAGCTAGAGTCCAAGTCAAGTCTCAAGTCTCTGAGCTAGAGTCTAAGTCAAGTCTCCAGTCTCTGAGCTAGAGTCCAAGTCAAGTCTCAAGTCTGTGAGCTAGAGTCCAAGTCAAGTCTCAAGTCTCTGAGCTAGAGTCCAAGTCAAGTCTCAAGTCTCTGAGCTAGAGTCCAAGTCAAGTCTCAAGTCTGTGAGCTAGAGTCCAAGTCAAGTCTCAAGTCTCTCGTGGTTATAACGCATGTTGTATCACCTGCTGCGTTCACTCCAGGCAGCTTATAAAACTGCATGGCTATAAGGGATTCTGTAACTGTAACCTGTTTTTCTCTTACAGAGCACAACCATGTAATGTGCAATGCTATCAATGACAGCTTATTAACTACTGTAAGTCAACACATCCCGCAGTCTCTCAAACCCAGTGTAACGTTAACTGAATAAAACTGTAACTTTACATGATCAACAATAAACCTGTAACCTGTTTGATGGCAGCCAGTTAAATGACTATTAATCATCTTGTGAACGACAGTCGGACTTCCTCTCGTAGGTCGTAGCTAAAGCAAGAAACAAGCTAACGTTAGAGCCAATGCTGAGCTAAACATGTTGATCACTTCCATGTCATCCATGTAATTCATGTTACTGTTTGGAAGCTGGATCCAGACAGGCTGTACCCTTGTGTAAGGAAGCTGCTCCTACAAATAGCTACGCGGTCGATACTGTAAAATCAGGATCACTGTAATCAGCTGAACACATTCCTCGCATCAATTACATCTTCTTGACTCGAAATGTACATTGAACTGAATGCAGCAATGCAGACAATATTTACATTTTATCCTTGTAATCCACGTTTCCATTTCAATTTATAGCTTTTGGATATTGTTGTAAATTGTAATTGGGTAAATTATTTTCATAATCATTTAGGCCATAATGTATTTCATTATATAGCACTTTTCATACACAAAAAGCGATCCTACCAGGCGAGACATGCAGTCTGCCATAATACTGTATGTATCCTTTTCCATAATGTACAGATGATGACCTACTATCAAGTATTTTATTTTGTGTATATTTCAGATCATGTCTGAGAACAGAGAGGAATATGGAGACATTTGTTATTTCCTAGAAAAAGTTATAGTGATACATATTATTTCAGTATATTCAACCTGCCATAAAATGTATCCCATCATGCATCCCATGCACAGATTGCTTTTTCTAGAAAATAAGACTTCTCCATATTCATTCCTGTTATGAGACATGATCTGAAATATACACAAATTAAAATACTTGAAGTTAACTCTGATAAGTTAGTCTATCTATGTTCTTAACATTGTCCATCTCTGAGACTGGCTATGTTAAAGTTAGAATACAGCTGGGTTGTGAAGGTTAGCAAGCCGTACATAGCCGCTAGTCATCGACTGCTCGTTTATAATATAATTTAGTAAAAACATCAAACACTTGCTGGTTCCCGCCTCTCAAATGTGCAGTTTTTCTGCTTTTCTCTGGTTCGTGTAATTGTAGACCAGCTTTCTGTTCGTCAGTTGAACAAAATAAGCAATTTTAAGATGTCACTTTCATCTCTGGTAGAAGTAGCAGCAGTTGTCTGATATTATATAAACTGATCACTTAGTTAACTAGTTTACAACAATTTGATTCAATGTGGAGTGTTCCTGACTGAATCTGTGTTTTCAGGATGGTCTGACAGCGTTGCACCTGACAGCTGATGGAGGCCACTATAACTGTGTCAAACTGCTGCTGGAGTCTGGCTGTAATGTTAATGCACAAACTAATGTACTATTTGTTCATATATCATTTGTAATAAACACAAGAGATTATCAAATACTCTTTGATCTTTTGATAGTCTTTTTTCTTCTGTCTGCAGAAGAATAGGAATGCACTCCATTACACTGCCCAGCATGGCTTTGACAGAGAGGCCAGATTGCTGCTGGAGGCAGGAACCAACATAGATGCTGTAGACAATGTAAGTAATGTCAACTCCCATGGACACCAGTTTTTCAAGGACACTTCGACATGTGTACATGTGAAGTGCTGCATACTGTAGTGTGTAGAGTACACAACAACCACTGGTTGGCAACACAAGCAGGATTATTAACCGTCAGTAGTATAATTATGAAGACACTGTGGCTGAAAGCATTGCTTGCTCATACCCTCCTTCCCCACCCCCCACCTATTTAACCAGGGCACACTAGATGCATGCAAAGCAACACATAAGTCCCTTTTCCACTGGATGGTAATAATAATAATAATGATAGAAGATTATTGTTTAAAAATCTATAAAATTGGCCTTAAAGATGAACTTTATTTTAGTGCCCACCACATCTTAGCTCTGATGTTGACAGCTGTTTCCCAGATTGGAGGAACAGTCCACTAGTTGTTCTGGGCAGGATTAAGACTGGGTATGTGATCTTCTCAGCTAGGTAGCTACCTGGCTACAGCTATGATAAATAGAGACAGAATGGCCACAAAAACTGTGTCAAGTGTGGATGAGGTTGAAGCAGCTGTACAGCCACCCCTCCTTCACCTTCTTTCTTTGTGTTTCAAACAGCAACACAACACACCGCTTCATCTAGCTGTCTTCAACAATCACACAGAAGTTGTGCGGCTGCTTATAGATGCTGACTGTGACTTGGACATCACTGATAGCGTGAGTACAATCCTTTACAGCTGCACTGGTACACATTAAAGAACATATTTTATATCCAACACAAAGCCAGTCAATTAATTTGTTAATGATATGTAGCTATTTAATTGTTGGTTTTCCCATCATTGCATTTTCTTTTCAGTGCAGTAATATTACTGATTACAGATTTCTGTCATGTGGTTCACAGAGACAGCAGACTGCTTCGCACATAGCAGCAGAGCATGGCTGGCAGGACATAGCTGAGATGATGTTGATCTCTGGTGTTAACCTCAATCTATCTGACAAGGTACCACACAGCATGCATTTTCATCAGGACACAGTAAAGCCTTTCCAATGTCACCATTTGACAGACTGGAATTGACTTACTGCTGAATTAACATTACATTAACAGCTGCAAGCATGTAGGCCTGGGGCTCACTTTGAAAGTATCAGGCATTTTTGTCTTATTATTATAATAATAATTATTATTATTATCATATATAGCCATTTTGCTACAGTTACACTTTACACAACAGCTGCAGCTGTGTTGGCGACCTGACCTTTCTTTCCTCCTTGAGAAGGAAGAATTTAGAAAGTTGCATGGCGCTGTGGGGACACCCCAGCTGCAGTAGTGCACGGATCATGCATAATATTCATCCAGCCAGAGGGAACCATCACCAAAAAGTTGATTTATTTCAGTAATTCCATTCTAAAAGTGAAACTTGGATATTATATTCATTCATTACACACAGACTGATATATTTCAAATGTTTATTTCATTTAATTGTGATGATTAAAACTGACAACTAATGAAAATCCCAAATTCAGTATCTCTGAAAATTAGAATATTACTTAAGACCAATACAAAAAAAGGATTTTTAGAAATGTTGGCCAACTGAAAAGTATGAACATGAAAAGTATGAGCATGTACAGCACTCAATACTTAGTTGGGGCTCCTTTTGCCTGAATTACTGCAGCAATGCGGCGTGGCATGGAGTCCATCAGTCTGTGGCACTGCTCAGGTGTTATGAGGGCCCAGGTTGCTCTGATAGTGGCCTTCAGCTCTTCTGCATTGTAGAGTCTGGCGTATCGTATCTTCCTCTTCACAATACCCCATAGATTTTCTATAGGGGTAAGGTCAGGCAAGTTTGCTGGCCAATTAAGAACAGGGATACCATGGTCCTTAAACCAGGTACTGGTAGCTTTGGCACTGTGTGCAGGTGCCAAGTCCTGTTGGAAAATGAAATCTGCATCTCCATAAAGTTGGTCAGCAGCAGGAAGCATGAAGTGCTCTAAAACTTCCTGGTAGACGGCTGCGTTGACCT
Organism: Micropterus dolomieu; assembly: GCF_021292245.1. Taxonomy (NCBI): domain Eukaryota; kingdom Metazoa; phylum Chordata; class Actinopteri; order Centrarchiformes; family Centrarchidae; genus Micropterus; species Micropterus dolomieu. Next base: position 37,192,990 of record NC_060169.1, on the reverse strand, counting down.
TGGACCTCAGAAAACACAGTGGACCAACACCAGCAGATGACATGGCACCCCAAACCATCACTGACTGTGGAAACTTTACACTGGACTTCAAGCAACGTGGATTCTGTGCCTCTCCTCTCTTCCTCCAGACTCTGGGACCTTGATTTCCAAAGGAAATGCGAAATTTACTATCTACTATCAGAGAACATAACTTTGGACCACTCAGCAGCAGTCCAGTCCTTTTTGTCTTTAGCCCAGGTGAGACGCTTCTGACGCTGTGTCTTGTTCAAGAGTGGCTTGACACAAGGAATGCGACAGCTGAAACCCATGTCTTGCATACGTCTGTGCGTGGTGGTTCTTGAAGCACTGACTCCAGCTGCAGTCCACTCTTTGTGAATCTCCCCCACATTTTTGAATGGGTTTTGTTTCACAATCCTCTCCAGGGTGCGGTTATCCCTATTGCTTGTCCGCTTTTTTCTACCACATCTTTTCCTTCCCTTCGCCTCTCTATTAATGTGCTTGGACACAGAGCTCTGTGAACAGCCAGCCTCTTTAGCAATGACCTTTTGTGTCTTGCCCTCCTTGTGCAAGGTGTCAATGGTCGTCTTTTGGACGTCGTCTTCTTTCTGTAGAATCCTCCGTTGTACTGGAAGTAGGTGGTGTTTAGACAGAGGTCGAGTAATTTGCAGATTTGGTCAGGGCTCAGTCTAGTTCTGTTGTCCAGGGTGTTGTCTTGTGTTAGCCGTTTCCTAACGGTTTCTACTGCCTCTATGGTGGGGATGCAGGTGAACAAAGAAGTCACGTCATAGGATACCATGGTTTCATCTGGATCCAGTTTTAGTCCTCGAACTTTGTTTACAAAGTCAATAGAGTTTTGAATGTGGTGAGGCGTGTTTCCCACCAATGGCGCTAAGATGGTGGAAATGTGTTTGGCAATGTTGTAGGTGACCGAGTTAATGCTGCTGATAATCGGCCTGAGTGGGGCTCCTTCTTTGTGTATCTTGGGTAGTCCATAAATGCATGGAATGGCTTCTCCAGGATACAGACGGTA